>NC_077227.1:259944847-260244847 GCF_027887165.1 Monodelphis domestica | reverse complement strand
TCCTTTTCTTGTAGACTCAAGAAATTGTGTTTCCTAGTTGTTTATTATTGATCTAGGATTTATAAACATTGGATAATTCTTTATTGTCTTTATTTCACTAGAGCAAGGAGAATAGGCACCAAACTGGGAGTCATAAGGGAACTCAATCCTGGCTGAAGTTTAAGTTTCAGCTTTGACATTTAGCACTAGTTATATGTCTAAGAAAGTTACCTAACCAATTTGAACCTCAGTCTTTTAAGCTATAAAAGGGGAATGATCATTGCCTTGGTGGTTGTGAGAGGAATCACTTTGGAAATTGTAAAGAACCATATAAACATCAGTTGCTATTGGTTATCATTTCAGAATGAGTTAACTCTAGTGTAGAAAATCATAATAAAAATATAAAAGCTTAAATGGTAGTTTTCTAAATCAGCAATTCCTTAGAGCTAATCTGCCAATTGAGAGCCACTGACATTGGCAAGTATCAATGAAATTCCTAAGTGTAACTAGATTAAATTGGGGCTTCTCCCTCAGAAATCCTCTAATCTACAGGGGAAACAAGCGATTTATTATGATGTCTCATGTTTGCAATAGCTGTTTATGGAGAAAGCATGTACTTGTTTTCTCTATAGAACTGGTTCTGAGTCTTGTCTGCCAAAGAAACTGAATAAGTATATAACTGCCTTAGCCTAAAAGTGAGTGAAATTTTTTACAAGGAAAACTACAAATACTAGAATTAATAATTCATTCTTTAAATAAAACCAGGGTATGATTTGGGAGATAAATGGCATATTAAGATGGTGATTCTGATGTTAATCAGTTTCAAGACACATTTCTCTTTCTGGTCAATTCATGCAAAGTTCCTGAAACTTATCTAATGAGCACTTAGTAAGCACCTACTATATGAAAGGAATTAGTAAATTACCAGGGGTCCCTTGTGCTAGCACATTTGGATACAAGATTTTCTCATACAAAGTTTCTTATAAAAGGAAAATGATTTCTTTGATGCTCTCTATACTTTATAGGATCAATCAATCAATCAAGCATTTATTAAGTGGCTACTATAGACCAGTCACTGTGCTAAGAACATATAGACAAAATATTCCTAGTTGTGTGACCCTGGGCAAGTCATTTAACTTCTAATGATTCAAAGACAGAAGTTAAACATTTATTTTTAAAAAAAGATAGAATTTCTGTCTTCAAGAAACTTATAGACTGACAGGGAAACACAGTTGTCCTTTGGCATCCTATTCAAATGCAGATGTTTGCTTTGATAATCTTGTGATTGTGCTCTGTGTGTGTGTGTGTGTGTGTGTGTGTGTGTGTGTGTGTGTGTTTGGACATGCAATTTAGGATTTTTCCAGAAAATTCTATTTGAAATGACATTTAGATCATTTATTATGTGTGACTGGAGGACAAGAGAGAGAGAGGGTATGATTAGATATATAGATCTGAGAATACATGTATGAGAATATATGTGGGTGAGAGAAAAGAGAAGACCCAGTACAGTCTTTAGGATTTCTTCCTCTTAATATTTGGAGCTTTTCTACTCAGTAACATCTACAATTAGGATTCTTAACTTGCCATATGTGAATTAAAATTTTTTTTGATAACTTCAGTTCAATATAATTGATTTCCTATGTAATCTTTTGTATTTTTCTCTATGCATTTAAAAATATACTAAGAAGGGGTTCAAAGTCTTCACTAAACCGCCAAAGATGCCCATGATGCAAAAATGGTTAAGTACTCTTAATCTAGAAGAATCTATCTCTAGTGTTTCCCTCCAATTCATAGGTTTGCCAAAGAATATCATAGGATTTTCAGGGCTGGATTAAAAGATCGATAGCTCACTTATTAAGTTCTTACTATCTGCCAGGCATATAGTAAGTGCTGGTCTTGGCGGCAAGAAGACCTATCTTCCTGAATTCAAATCTGTCCTCAAACATTTACTAGTTGTGTGACCCTGGGCAAATCATTCACTCTGTTTGCCTCTGTTTCCTCATCTAGAAAATGAGCTGGAGAAGGAAATGGCAAACCACTCTAGTATCTTCACCAAGAGAACTCCAAATGGGGTCACAAAGAAGCAGACATAACTAAACAACAATACATACCAGACTATGTGAAGTTCTGATGATACAAATACAAGCAGGCATGGCATCTTTGTCTTTAGGAAACTTCTCAAATAAGAAAATATGCATAGAGAGAAACTAGCAGGGGTAGGAGTACATGGGAGAGGCAGTATGGTATGGGGCTGGCCTGCCTCAATTTTCCCAAGTAGTAGAATATCTGTCTTTTCCTTTTGGCAGGTAATCTCTTTTTAACTTCAGCTGAATGCTTTTAAACTCAAAGATAAGGCTGAATCTCTTGAGTTATAAGATTGTCCTCAATGAGCCAGCCATTCAGTAAGAAATCACTTGGCCCTTTGGGTTCTGCTAGCAATATAGGTTTTTGAATTAACAACCCATATTCTATATTTCTCTTTAGGAGCTATGAAATACCTACAAATATAGCAATACCTAAAACTATAGCACAAAGGTATATTTTAAAAATTCCTTTTAAAATTTTTTCAACTTTAGGTACAAAATAAACAGGGCTGATCAGTTAAATATTTTTTTCTGATAATAGTTGGAGGGAAGTTACATTAGAAGGTAGCAGGAGTAGATGGAAGGGAGGAACGATATAATTTGTAGCAGTAATTTGACTTGAAAGAAAAAGCAGTAGATGCCCACCTGAGTTAAGGATGCCTAACGATGTCTTCATTCCTACTCAAATAGACATTTTCTTAGTTGTGAGCAGAATTCTTAATAGGGGCCCACGTCATAAGTGAAACTGTTATTGTATCAATGTTTTCATTACTCTCCAAGTATCAGGTAGAAAAATCACCTTGTGGTTTGAGAAGAAGACTGGGGAATGGAACCTTTGCTTGTTGGGGGAACCCCTCACAGTTCAAGAAATGAGAAATGTCTTCAATTCTGGGTCATTTGCTAATTTCCTAATCTTTTTAAAGCAAGCAAATAAAAGCTGTTGAGTATAATGCAGACAACACCAAAAAGGAAAATAGATTTTACCTAAAGGTTGAGGTTTTTTCCCCCCTTTAAAGCCAAGGAATGATGACTTAAGACTTAAAATAATGAGGAAATTAGTGGCATTTTAAGACTCTCTATTGGCTCTACAAAGAAGGGAGAATTGCTAATTTGTAATTTGTAATAGGCAACTGAGTCACAAAAAGACATAAGTAACAACCCCCCCTTGGGATGTTATTAGAGGCTTGTCATTTAAACTTTGTTCCTCTGATAGAGTTATGCCAAAGGGTGAGAAATGCATATAACTGGTGGCTGGAAATTCAGTACCTTCATTCAGTATTCTGAGGTACATACAGTGCAGAAGAAAAAATGGCTCTATGATTTGAGGAACTCCATAGTCTTAAACATCTTTTTATTTGTTTGCTTTTACTATTTTGAAGCCTTAATTTTATGAGTTTGTTTTTTAAATCCTATTTCATATTTATGCTGTTGGTGTTCAGTTGTATCCAATTCTTCATTACTCCATTCGGGGTCATATTTTCTTGGCAAAGATACTAGAGTTGATTTCCATTTCCTTCTCTAGTTCAATTTTTATAGAGGAGGAAACGGAGGCATACAGGATTAAGTACCTTGTCTGAGGCCAGATTTGAACTCAGGAAGATGAGTCTTCCTGATTCCAAGCCCAGGGAATTCATCATGCCACTTAGCTGCCCTGTTCCATATTTATATACCTTTGTTGTAAAAGTCATTGTAAAATATTTCTACCTATATAACTCATGAAAACAATTTGGACAACTTATATTATCTATTTGTGATATATATATATATATATATATATATATATATAATCAGAAAGATCTGAGTTCAAATTGTGCTTCTGACATTCTGCTTTCATGGGACACTGGTTATGTGACAGCTCTCAGTGCCTTCTAAGATTATAAATCCAGATGGATTTCACCATCTGCCTCAGTGGAAGGAAGTTTCCACACCAAGAGTTCATTATCCCTTTGAAATCACAGATCTGTTTCTGTCTTTATCCTACGAATATTACTACATTCTAGGTAGCTTTATTTTATACTCTTTAGCTGTTTCTTCCTTCATACACCTCTGATCTCTCCATCACTACTTCAGGATACCAACTTTTTTAAGCTACTGGATGCTTCAGTCTTTAATTCCAACCTTTCCTGTGATAATGCCCAAAGGAGGCAAAGCTTTAAGCAAAAAGTATCTGGTCTCAATATAAGAAATTCATTCTACCCCAAAGCACTCCCTTTGGGTTATTTCCTCACATGGGTTCAATAGAACAGTAACTGTATATGCAGTCTGCAGAGAAATTTGAAATCTTTCTCATGTTACCTAAGTGCAATCTGATTGAATTCATTAATGTGATAAGTATGGTCCACACCTGACCAGGGTATGACATTCTCCTGGTCTGCTTAGTTTCTTGAAATGGAAAAATTTGCTGATGCCTCTTCAGTTGATGGGTAGAACAGTTGAAACTGAGATAATATAGTGTGGTAGAATTTTTACTTTGGTTTCTTTAATTCTTATGACTCTCATTTTATAATTTTTCTCCTCTAGTATTGATCTGGATAAAATCTTTTTTTTTAAACCCTTACCTTCCATCTTAAAATCAATACTGTGTATTGGTTCTAAGACAGAAGAGCAGCAAGGGGACTAGGGAGTGGGAGTTAAGTAATTTGCCCAGGGTCATGCAGTTACTAAGTTTCTGAGGTCACATTTGAACACAGGACCTCCCATCTCTAGGTCTGGCTCTCAATCCACTGAGCAACGTAGCTGTCTCCTGGATGCTAAACTTTGAACATTTAGCTTTAATTTATGGGTCTGAAGAGAATAGTAATCAGTCAAAAGTCTCTATTGTTTTAGGGCAATAGCATTTGAGGAATTGTTTATATTTCTTTCTTAGTGTGACTGGCATCTCTAAGTTTTACCTTATGGTTCTTTGTAATGAGGGGACATAACTAATCCTTGCTGCCACCTCTAGTGTTTCATACTGTGGTGCCTTTCTCCTGGGGTTTACTTTCTAGATCCAGGATTTTCTAGGGTAGTGATGATGAACCTTTTCAGAGACCTTAGAGACTGAATGCTCAAACTATTACCCTCACACCACATATAAGCCCTCCACCAGACGGGGAGGGAGGAAGTGCTCCCATTGGGCTGCTGGGCAGAGAGGCAGGTGATGAGAGAAATGTCCTCAGGCACATGTGGAGAGGGGAAGGGGAGCAGTTCCCTCCAGCGCACTCTAGCACGGTGCCATAGTTTGCCAACACAGCTCGAGGGGATGGGCCATCCCCTTACAATGTGATTGTGCCATAGGTGAACTAAAACTATCTTCTGCTGTTCTTCCCCTCTCCCATCTTCCAGGCCCCCAGCTAGATATTGTGAGAGACACGGAGTAGTATATGACATAATCCTTGCCATCAAGAAACTTATAGACTAATTAGGGAAGCTGGACATAAACACATAGAAATTAAAGTAACAACATAAGTACAGGACAAGTCAGAAGGCATCTTGTTCTTAATTGGTTCTTTGAAAACACAATGTGGAATGAACTGAGGCTGTAGAAGGCAGTTCCATAGGAGTAGAGCTGGTGCCTGAGGGTTGAAGAAATAGACTTGATACTGAGCATAATATACTTGGAAGGGTACAGGAAGCCATCTGGTGAAGTTGTGATAAATGGAGACTGGTGAGGATGTCCAGGAGTGCACAGCTGGTCAAAAGTAGGGAGGGCAATGAACAGCATTGAAATTGGCAGAGAACTAAGCTGGGCTAATCCTCCTAATGGCATTATACTGGTGTGTGGGATGCTAAATGACATTATTTAAGGCAA
This sequence comes from Monodelphis domestica, assembly GCF_027887165.1. Lineage (NCBI taxonomy): Eukaryota > Metazoa > Chordata > Mammalia > Didelphimorphia > Didelphidae > Monodelphis > Monodelphis domestica. The sequence goes on along the minus strand of NC_077227.1, from coordinate 260,238,994 downwards.
CCTTATGGTGGAGTAGGCCCACACATAATTATGAAATGAGTGGCGGAGACAATATGCTATAAGTTTGAAGAAGAGAGAGATCCCTTTGGGCTGTAATGATCTGAGGAGACTTCATGGAAGAGGTAACATGAGCTGGGCATTAGAGAATAGAGAGGCATGTAGGTGGCACAGTGAATAGAGTTACCAGGACTGGAGCCAGGAGTTCCTGGGTTCCAATGTGGCCTCTTACACTTTCTGACTGTATGACCCTGGGCAAGTCACTGAACTCCAATTGCCTAGCCCTTAATACTCTTCTGTCGTAGAATTGATACTCAGACAGAAAGTAAGAGTATCTTTTAAAAGAATAGATACAATTTAGCTCAGTCAACAAGCATTTAGAAAGCACCTACTATATGCTATGGCACTGTGCTAAGTTTGGGGTATACAAAGCAAAGCAAAAAAAAAAATAGTCCCTGCTTTCATGGAGCTTTTAGTCTAATGAAAACAATATACATAGGGTCGTGCACAAATTAAGCAAGTCTAATCTGTTGGGTGTATCTCAGTGGGAGGGCACTAAAATTAAGTCGAACTGGGAAAGGCTACTTGATTGAAAATGGGACTCCACTTGAGATCTGAAGGAAGTCTGGAAAATCAGGAAGTGGAGATGAGGAGGGTGAGCATTCTAGGCATGGGCCACAGCTGTAGAAAATGCCTGGAGTCAGGATATGGAGCATCGTGTGCTTTGCAGAGGGACAAAATAGCATATTTCATGAACTAATAATTATAATTTATCGGTTAGAGGAAGAAGGCATTCAGACATCACCTAATCCCATCTCCCAACCCCCTGTCATTATATAGATGAGGAAAATAAGGTTGATCAAGGTAGACTGACTTGCTCAAGGTCATACAGGTAGTCAGTAGCAGAGTTGGTGTTTGAACTCAGGTTTTCTAAATACAAATGCGATATTCTTTTCACCACAGTAGAAGTGAGGAATCTACTAATCTTCTTCCAAAATAGAGGGATAACATTTTGTAAGCCAGAACAAATCTGTCAGTCAGCTATCATTTATTAAATGCTAACTCTGAAACAGGCATTATGATTACATGCTGGGAATATAAAGAAAACCTGAAGGGGCAACTAAGGAGCTTGGTGTATAGAGAGAGCCAGGCTTGGAGATAGGAGGTTCTGGATTCAAATGTGGCCTCAGACACTTCCTAGCTGTGTGATCCTGGGCAAATCACTTAACTCCCATTTCCCTTACCTATCTTCTGCCCTGGAACTCATACTTAGTATAGTATTGATTTGAAGACAGAAGGCAAGAGTTTAAAAAGAAAAAGAAAAAGGAAAACCCAAAGCACTGATCCTAGCTTACATTCTATTGTAGGAGACAACAGCTAAATAACCAGGTACATGCAGATTAGACAGAAGATAATCTCAGAGGAAAGGTACTAGCACCAGGAACTATGAAGGACTGGAAAAAGGTTTCCAGAAGGTGAACTTTGAACTAAGGCTGATAGGGAGCCAGGGAAGCCAGCAGTGAGGAAGGAGAGCAACCCAAGCATAGAGGATAGTCAGAACAACAGCACTTTGATTGGAGAGATAAAGTATCATGTGCAAAGAACTGAAAATAGTCTAGAATGGCTGGATCAGAGTATATAAAGGAGAGTAAAGTGTAAGTGTAAGAAGATTGAAGGAGTAGCTAGGTAGTTCAATGGGATAGAGAACCAGGCTTGGAAAGGAGGTCCTGGGTTCAAATGTGACCTTAGACAATTCCTAGCTGTGATCCTGGGCAAGTGACTGAACCCCAATTTCCTCACTCTTCTGGCTCTGCCTTAGAAGCAATACACATAATTGATTCTAAGACAGAAAGTAAAAGTTTAAAAATAAGATTGAAAAAATAGGAAGGGGACAGGCTGTGAACTGCTGTAAATGTCCTAAGACTTGATATTTGATCCTGGGGGGGGGGGGTGTAACAGGGAGCCATGGACTTTACTAATTCGGGGCAAAGCCATACAAAATTTGTGCTTAAGGACGATCACTTTGCCAGATGAGTAGAGGATGGATTAGAGTTTGGGGAGAGACCTGAGGCTGAATAGATACATGTTGATTTGATTTGAAATAAATTTTAGAAATAACTTTGAAGTATATTTTTCCTCTTCAGTGCCCCATACATAATTGCTATTGTATTCAGTTTCCAAACGAATGAGGAAGAAATTTTGGTTTCTGTATATCAAACTATATTTTCATAATAAAAATTGATTCACTGCCAAATTGATTCAGGTGAAAATAGAAAGTATGAATTCAGGAAGAATAAATTTATTGATTTATATTTATATATGTATGCATACATTTTTAGCATATAGGATACCCTTCTTTCATATGTGGGGTTACTAGAATAATAAGCACAGGCTCAAGGAACTCTGTGTATCCAGAGCTACACAAAACTGTAGCTTAGGAGGGCTCCCTGATACTTACTTTTTTTTTTTTTAGTCATTCAGAAGATATAGCTAAGGGGGCAGCTGGGTAGCTCAGTGGATTGAGAACCAGGCCTAGAGACGGGAGGTCCTAGGTTCAAATCCGGCCTCAGCCACTTCCCAGCTGTGTGACCCTGGGCAAGTCACTTGACCCCCATTGCCTAGCCCTTACCACTCTTCTGCCTTGGAGCCAATACACAGTATTGACTCCAAGATGGAAGGTAAGGGTTTAAATAAATAAAAATAAAAATAAAAAAAAGAAGATATAGCTAAAAGCAAAGCCATTTAATAAAATAGCTTAAAAAAAGTCCTAATATAACACTTCCTCCCCCAAACCTAGTTGTACATGGACAGATGGAGGGATCAAACTTGATCAAACACACAGGGAATGAGTATGATTTTACATATCCCAAGACTGCTGAACCATTTATTTCTCCTACCCTCATTGGACTTAACTCCCTACAAAGTGTGGCATCTTCAATGGAGGAGACTGTTCTGCTGATCTCTGTGTTTTTTTGGAGGCTACTGGACATGGTAGCTGGGGATTCTGCTGGTCAGTGATCATATAATTATAGATATCAAGGTTAAAGTAATTTTGGAAGTCATCCAATACAACCTTTTTAATTTACAAATAAGAAAGCTCAGATTGGGAGAGTTTAAGTGACTTGTACAAGATAACATGAGATTTGCTGCCTTTAGAGGGGTGAGACTCTAACTATAGGAGACTTAGTGGATAGAGTCTTAGAATAAAGAAGATTTATCTTCTTGAGTTCAAATCCAGTCTCAGACAACTACCAGCTGTGTGACCCTGGATAAGTCACTTAATCCTGTTTGCCTCAGTTTACTCATCTGTGAAATGAACTGAAGAAAGAAATGGTAAACCACTCCAATATCTTTGCCAAGAAAGCCCAGCATGGACGTGCCTGAAAATGACTCAATAACAACTCTGACTTTACCTGGGGGTGCAGTCCTGGTGGGCATTGTTCCAGATTTCATATCATCAAGGCTACCCTGGAAGTCATCTCATCTCTAGGCTACTAAGGTTATTAAAAACTAAAACTTCTTGGAAAGCAAACTAACAACTTTTAAAGACAATCAGTCATACAGCTAGCTAACCAAAGTCAGGCAAGATGTATCCAGGCTAAGATTGTCCTTTCTTTTCCAATCCTACCTCTGGGAAGAGATCATAGACTGATTAGAGGTAGCCAGGTGTAAACATTCCCAAGGCCATCATAGGTTTAGAATGAAAATTAATTTAATTCTAACAAAAGGAAAGCTAAAGAGGCAAGGTCATTATTCTTCCCCTGTGTAGCCTTTATTTATTATATTTTTATATATTTAATTTATATATATAAATTTACATAATTTATATATTAGCCTTTATTAAGCACATAAGTCAGCAGAAAAGCCTAGTTGTTTTAGTCCTTTAGAAGAGCAAAAAAAAAAGCCTAAATACCTTTTAGGCCACTGTATCTGAGTTTTTATTTGGGGGGGGGTATATCAGGTCAGCTGATATTCTTCAGATGTTAGGGTTTGAGCCAAAGAAGAAAGTTTAGTGAGAGACCTCACTAGGTAAAGTTATCCCGAGAGCCTTTTCGGGTGGATAATGGAGGGAAGACTGAAAAAAAAAAACATCCATAAAGATTTTAATAATAAACTCTTTTCACCATCAAGGATAGTAAGTAGAGCCATTACATTTTGACATTACTATTGCAGTCTTGAACATGCTTAAAAAAGGAAGAAATGGCATGAAAGAAATAGTAAAAGCACCAATTTAGGATCAGGGTACATATAAGAGAACCATGCTGGAGACTATATAATTATGAAGGTATTAGAGAGTTGATTAATTAGATTCCTAAATCAGGGGGAAGATTCCAAAGATAGAAAAATTATACTTTATTAACATAAAAAAGGTTTTTGAGGAAACTTCAGTAATTATTGACCCATATTTTTTACTTTTTTATCTATATACAACTTTGATGAGAATCATCCCTGTTGTACTGAAGATCTCTTCAATGAAAGGTTTGGTAAGGAATAGGAAGAGTTCCACAAACAATATTCCACAGTAAGCCACAGATTTAGCATCACACAATTGAAAGCTATAAATAATACAAGATTCCACTGTTCTTGTTTGTTGATTTTTAAGAAAGTTTTATTTAGTAGAGCAAAATACTGCCATAAAGGTTGCCCTCTGCTCATTGAGATTATTATTCAAGATTGCCTGTATACTATACCAAAGAGAACTTTGATTCTTATTGTAGCAGGCAAAGCATATATATATATACTTATGTTTGCCTCTGTGATGGGAGATCCAGCAGAGTGTGAGTTGAAGAGGAATACTTTGTAGATTGTAAGATTTCCAAATGTTTCTATTTGTCGATGACATTGTGCTGATTGTATCAAGCCTTAAAATGTTGTAGAATCTTCTTGATTACATCTGTTGGTATTCAAGAGAGTCTAGTCTAACCATCCACACAGCACAAACCAAGTGGATCAAAAATGTCTATTGCCTGACTTATGACAGGCACTTTGACAATTTATTGTGTAGAGCTTATCTATCTATATAGTATGTAATATAAATATATTTTATGTATTGTCTATATGGGGTTGGGGGAGGCAGTTCAAATGGATGCTAGACAGAGAATTAAATAGGAGGAAGACAGAAGGTTGAATTGCCTTCATGCCAGACCATGCTTCAAATGATTTCTGGGGAACCATCCTGGCCATCTTGTCATCTACTTTGTTACTACTTTACTTCTCCTCATCTAAAATTATACCTCTGGACAAGGACTATATACCTCTCCATTGCCCTTTGGGTGAGACTAATTTTAATTACTCAGACAGAAGTAACCCATGACTCAAAGCCATACAGTAACTCCAGGAGAATTATTTTCCTATTTAAAAAGTGGGCCTTTTGTTTCCTAGGATAACCTTGGAGGTCATTAAAGGACTTTTGCAATATATTGAATGATTAAAAATCATTTATTTACTAATAAAAGGTACTCCATTCAGCTTTGGAACATTTACTCTGGACCAAGCTGCCTTCATTGAGTTAGTACAAATTCAACACGTCTAAACCATCTAGTGGACTCCAAACCATCAGACCTGACTATGCCTCACATTCCATTTTGCCTCAACCCTAACTACTTGGTCCTTCTCACTGTTTCTTTCTATATATATCCTTTTCCTAACCCTTTCATTCCCTTTTCTCCATAACTGGGCTTGATAATCAAATCAACACTATTGTAGTGCCATCGTTCCTGGAAAGGTTATTGCCAATTAACTGCCCTATTGCACTGTTCACTATTAAGGTTACCAAGGTGGTATACCAATAGCTGGAATCAGGAGGTCTGAGTTCAAATCCAACTTTACATACTTAGTAGCTATATGACTCTCAGTTTAACCTCTTTTTATCTTAGTTGCCTCAGATGTAAATGAGTATAAAAATAGTGCCTACCTCTCAGGGTTGTTTTAATAATATGTATAATAATATTTCTTTGTAATAGTAAAATGTTTGTAAATATTTAACACAGTACCTGACAGATAGTAGACATATAGTAGGTGCTATTAAAATGCTCATTCCTTTCCCAATTATTCCTTTGATACTTTAGGCCAAAACACTCAATAAGATTGCCACTCCATATACATATTACATATATACATATATGTAGCACATATATATATGATCTATACATATATTTATTCATTAAATAAATTTGAATTATACTAACTTATATATCATATATGATTTGTGATATAGATATATATAATCTCTAACAATGGAATATATGCATTTCCATGACAAGGATTAGAATGTTTTGTTTTTGCCCCCTTTTATTCTGCCCAGTGCCTAGTGCACTCTAGATGGTTGATAAATGATTTTTGATTCATTCAATATATTGTAAAAGTCCTTTAATGACCTCCAAGGTGGTTCTAGGAAGCAAAAGGCCTACTTTTTAAATAGGAAAATACTTCTCCTGGAGTTGCTGTATGGCTTTGAGTTATGGAATACTTCTGTATGAATAGTTACAATTATTTTCCTTCCTTCCTTCCTTCCTTCCTTCCTTCCTTCCTTCCTTCCTTCCTTCCTTCCTTCCTTCCTTCCTTCCTTCCTTCCTTCCTTCCTTCCTTCCTCCCTTCCTCCCTTCCTCCCTTCCTCCCTCCCTCCCTCCCTTCCTCCCTTCCTTCCTCCCTCCCTCCCTCCCTCCCTTCCTTCCTTCCTTCCTTCCTTCCTTCCTTCCTTCCTTCCTTCCTTCCTTCCTTCCTTCCTTCCTTCCTTCCTTCCTTCCTTCCTTCCTTCCTTCCTTCCTTCCTTCCTTCCTTCCTTCCTTCCTCTCTTTCTCTCTCTCTCTCTTTCTCTCTCTCTTTCTTTTTTTCTTTCTCTCTTTCTTTCTCTCTTTCTCTCTTTCTTTCCCTTTACCTTCTGTCTTAGAATCAATACTGTGTATTGGTTCCAAGGCAGAAGAGTGGTGAGGGCTAGGCAATGGGGGTCAAGTGACTTGCCCAGAGTCACACAGGTGGGGAATATCTGAGGCCAAATTTGAACCTAGTACCTCCCTTCTCTAGGTCTGACTCTCAATCCACTGAGACACCCAGCTGCCCCTTATTGAATGTATTTCTGACAGTTTAACATAGCCAAGAGTAAACATCAATATAAAATTAATGAAGTCTAATTTAATTAAAAAAACTAACTTTATTTTTCTTTTCATTGTAACTAATTGTCCAATATTTCTTGGTATTTCTTGGTTCAAGAATTCACATGTCTTTTGAACTTTTTGGATATAATACTAATAGTGGTCCAGAGGCTTTAAAGGAAGTGAATGAATGTATGGGGAAGGCATTTTAGGGGGTGCTCTCTTTGCTTCTATTATATGAATGAAATGAGGGGGGAATTGGATATTTATGGTTTCCCTTATTTCTTGATGGTTGGACATGGAGGTTTTCTTGGCTATTGAGGAGATTGAGGTTGATGGATCTTTTGAGTTCAGGTGGTCTGAGGGCTAACATCAGTTGGGTAAACGCACTAAATTCTTATAACAATATGGTCAGTCCTCCCCATCTCAATCTCCCTTTTCCAGGAATGAGGGACTATTAGGCTTTCTGAGGAGGGACAAACTGGCTCAGATGAAAAACAGAATAGACCAAAAGTTTCTGTGCTAGTCAGCAGTAGATTTGGACCATAAATGATCACTGCATTTCTAGCCCAGGCAAGATAGGAAGCAACTGTCCCCAAAAATAGGTACTTCAAGATACATTATCCTTCAAATAGTGGATTACATTGCTGTGAATTAAATAAGACTCTAGATTTAGCTTGTGAATTCCTTGAAAGTCTTGAGACCTGTGAAAATTCTTTTTGTTTCATATCATCAGTTGACCCAAACCAATTTGTTTTTATTCCTCTGGTTTTATGCTGCAATAAATGCTCATACGTAATTGAAATCCCGTTTTCTTAGCTTTTTGTCAATAATAAGAAATTATCTGGTGTGTCCTTTGGTGGCCAGATGTGTGCTTTCTTTGTTGTCTCTGTGCTTCCAGTCTCTTCCCACTCTAATCTATCCTCCACACAGCTGCTAGAAGTAATTTTCTTGATGAATAGGTCTGATCAGGTCACTCACCCACTCAGTCAACTCCAGTGGCTCCCTGTTGTCTGTGGGATCAAATATAAAATCTTCTGGCTTTTGAAGCCATTCACAACCTGATCCTTTCTTTGCACTAGCTGTCCCCTATGTCTGGATTGTGTTCTCCTCTCACCTCTTTTTAGAATCCCTCGATTTCTTCTAGACTATTCAAATACCACTTCTTTCAGGTCTTCCAGATTTCTTCTAGCTACTGTTGCCTTTCCCATTAAGGTTATTTTCCTTTTGTTCTGGGTATATGTTGAATATATATGAGCATGTCCTCCTCCCTGAGGGCAGGATTTTTTTCTTTTTTTTATATTTCTAATTTATTCTGAACAGAGCTTGTTTGTATTTATGTACATGTTGTTTTCACTACCAATCTGTGAGTTCCATGAGGGCAAGGGCTATCTTTTACCTCTCTTTGTATCCTCACTGTGTGACACATAATGGGTATCTCATAAATGTTTATTGACTGATTACATAACTGACTGATAGGTGTGGTAGCTAGAAAATGCCTAATAAATATTTTTTAACTCTTGATTGATAAAGCCTTTCCATTCTATCTCTGTGGCAAATTAACTTTTAGTAAGTTTTTTTCCTCAGTTTGGAGGAGGCAAAAATATTTTCCTTATAAAAAATCTTAGATGGTGATACTCTGATCTGATTCTCCTAGAGTGTAGCAGGCAACATCACCCTTCAGAGTTCTAGTATATATCTGAGAGGTGGCTTTCTCTATTAATATTAACTGGAGCCCCTATTCTGATGTGGCCCCCATACTGTTACCTGCCAGTTATTAATACTCTTGGTTCCAATTAAGACAGAGTTCAGGCATTGGATAGTTGTGTGACCCTGGACAAGTTGCTTAATTCTGTTGGCCTCAGTTTTTCATTTCTAAAATGAAGTGGTAAAGGAAATGGTGAACCATTCCAATATCTTTACCTAGAAAATCTCAAATGGGGTCATGAAGAGTTAGATCTGTCTGAAATGGTTCAACAAAAACAAAAGATTTTCCAAAGGGATATTTACTGTGAAGATACAAGCAAAAAAGTTAACAAAATTTTCCATCTAACCCTGTCCCCTTAGAGAGAGTGGGCTTACCATAGTTTCTACATACTAAGTTCACATCATAATGTGTTATAGTTGGCTGAATGAGTTTGACTGAAAAACTGGCCCTGGTTGATGAGTACCATTTTTATGGTACTCGCATTCTAGCTACACAGACAATCAGTGGTCCAAATCTTCATCATATTGTTAGCAGACCAGAACCAGATTCAGAACTTCTGTGCCTGTTCCAGAGTCTACATAGGGGATTATATCAACTCAGTGCCCTGTGAATGCTCATAAGGACTGGGCATATTTAGCCAGTCTCATTACACATACAAATCTGTTTGCTTTTATTGCGGTAGTTTTTGGTGATACTATTCAATGTTTGTGGTAACTCAGAAAGGGTTTTGTTTGCTTAGATATTTTAGTATGATGTGGTATGGAAGAGTAGATTTACCTGATGCACTATGAAAGAAATGAAGGTACATTCTAGGGCATCTTTAGAGTTGTCAGGAAGCAAGTTCCTTTATTCTGATTAGACATTCTATGAACAGTGGTAGGAAATTTGTTCTTGGGGTTTGAGAGCTATTGTCATCTTACTTTCAAAATCTTTGAGTTATTAAAGTGGTATTAAGATTATACTTGTTAGAATGTCAGAAAAGGGAATCTGTGATTACCAAACTTTAGGCATATACTCTTTCATAGAGCTAATGAATATCTTGTATATAGAGGAAGTTGGAATACTTTGCTTTAGTGTGAGAATTATCTATTCTTTTGAACTGTCATTCTTCTCTTCCTTCCCCTTGAGGTTTCTGTTTGCTGTCATGTAAAGGAGTGATAAGCAAGCCCTGGTAGGTGAGCTAGTTAATAGCTTTGTGTACTTAACATTGTTGATCTGGCATGATCCCTCAAAGTATATTGTGACTTAAGTCAAGGCAAGTAATGTTAATGTAGAATGAAGGTGGAAGGAACCCATCAGAAACAGTCCTATGATAAAAAGATTTTATATAGTAAGATGGGAGACTCCTTTGAAATGGTATTATAGGGGTGGGATTTCCAGGATTTGTGGTATTTCAAATGATACATTGCAAGGGACTAAGGGATGATATTCCACATTTTACATTGCAGTGAATTAGGGAATGGTGTTATGTTATTGTGTTTTTTTTTTCCATCTTGTCCCACTTTTTGTGACTCTATTTGGATTTTTCTTTTTTTGGCAAAGATACTAAAATGGTTTGTCATTTACTTCTCTGGTTCATTTTAGAGATGAAGAAACTGAGACCAACAGGGCTAAGTGATTTGCCCAGGATCACACAACTAGTCACTCATAGGGACACATAGAGTAAGTGTCTGAGTCCAGATGTGAACTCAAGAAGATGAATCTTCCTGACCCTAGGCCCATTATTCAATCTACTGAACCCTCGAGCTGCCCCATGGCATACCTTCCTACCATGTCTTCAGACCAATTCAGACTACAAACTTCTTTTCAAAAATGAATTCTGTAGCATGGATGAGTGAAGCCAAAAGAACTCAGAGACATTTTCATTTTCTAAAAAGCCAACATATTTAGAACCTATAGCATTCTGTTCAACTGCTGAGGAAGAATTCAAGAAAAATAGGATGTTGTTCTTTGCTCTTGAGCATTTGGTTTGTTGGTTGCCATACTTTTTAGTGGAAAAGGACCAAAATGGCATCACTGGTGATGTCTTTTGACTCATGAATCAATTGGATTTAAGTGAGGCAGAGTTGGGCAAAGTCATTAGCCTCACTCTGTCTTCTAGATTCATCAAAATTCATTGGCAAGATAAAAGTGAAGACTGGGTGATTGCTCAGGATCGAGTGGATGACTTTGGTTTCTTCAATGTCTAACCAATCTCTAAGTATTTTTCAGTATTCATTTCTTCCCCCTTCATGGCTATTGGAACACATTGTTTTTGTCTATCCCTTCTTCCAGGGGAAATCTTCCCAGGTCTAGGCTTGAAACCCCCTAACTCACCAATGGATTTGAGGCTTGTAGGGTACCTTCAACCTGGTTTAGCCTGCCTGCCAAGATGATTTTACAGGAGTGTGGCTACTGTGTAAGCTATAGCTTCATGGAGCCACAAGTGAGAGTTGAGTGAAAGATAGAAAAGGAGGATGACCAGTCCCCAAAAGGGCTCAGAAAGCCCTCACACTAGAGTTACTAGTCCTCCCTGAACACCCCATATACTCCTTGAGTAGATTACAGTCTAATAAAGGAGGTACTATATATATTTATTATATATATGCAAAAAATATAATACAAACTAGATGAAAGTAGATAAGAGAGGAAGAAAGGGAGAAAATTTCTTCTTTGAAGGATAAGAAAAATCTTCCAAGGGGAGGGAGGCTTGATCTGGTTTTGAAAGCCAGTAAAATTCCCAAAGGTAGAGATGGGAGAAGGAGTGGATTTTAAGGATAATAAGAGACCCAGAAAAGGAAACATATGGCATAGGCCTCTGGTATACCCAGCCTGATTAGAGTATGGTCCTAGGTTTTGGTCTTAGCTCCTGTCATTAACTAGTTTTGTAATTCTGTTGAAATTGTTTCAAACCTCTGGGGGCCTCTATTTCCTCCTTTGTAAAATGAGAAGGATTGACTTAAGTGTCTGAGATTTCTTCTGCTCTGACTTCTAGGACAAGCACTTCCTTAGGAGGGAATTCCTACAGGAATCTGCTAAAATGATTCTAATGTTATCATTTTATTTGAACACATATGTCTTTCACATAAGCTTTAAAGTATGGTATAGCCATTATCCATGGTGTTTTATTTTTAATTTTAAAAATTGTTGCTCTGATGATTTACAAAACTCATGTATATTTTATGTGTGGGATTCTATTCTTACAATTCTGTATTACTAAACTTGAAAAACTTCCCACATGAGTCAGTTTATACTCTATTCCTTTTCTATAAATAGTACATTTTAAAGCTGTTAAGAGAAAAACAATTGAATTTAAATTTGTCTAATCTGTTACCTTAATTTCACTAAACCCAAACTTTTAGAACCACTTTCTCTTAATTAGAATTTTCATGCTTTATTATAGTTTTGCATTTAATTTTCTGTAGCTTCTTTTAGAACAGCAAGTTGAAGATGGCAATATGTCTAAGTTTAGGCTAGAGAGCAGTTTAGTGTTCCAACTTGAAATCTACCACTAATTTGCTGTGACTTTAGATCAAGAGTTTCACTTCTTCTACTTCCTCATCAGTAAAATGAGAGGGTAAATCAATCAACCAATTAACAAACCAACCAACCAATCAATCAATAAACATTTTTTTAGGCACCTTCTATGTGCCAGGCACTGTGCTAAATACTGGAGATACAAAAAGAATCAAAAGACAATCTGCCCTCAAGGAGCTTATAATCTAATGGAGGAGAAAATATGTAAACAAATACATGTAAACTATATACAGGACAAAAAGTAAATAATTAACAGAGATGTTAGTGTAGTCAAGAAGGGTTGTAGAAAGCTTCCAGTAATAGGTGGGCTTTTAGTTGGGACTTAAAGCAAGCCAGGAAGGTCAGTAGTTAGAGCATAGGCAAGAGAGCATTACAGGCATGGAATTCTTTTCACATCTAATGGGATAATACAGTTGTTTTGAAAGTGTGTCAGAGACTGATACACTGTGGCACAACCAAATGTAATGAACTTCTCTACTAGCAGCAATGCAATGATCCAGGACAATTCTGAGAGACCTATAAGAAAGAACACCATCCACATTCAGAGGAAAAATTGTGGGAATAGACACACAGAAGAAAAACAATTGCTTGATCACATGGTTCAATGGGGATATGATATGACTCTAAACGATCATCCTAGTGCAAATATCAAGAATATAAAAATAGGTCTTGATTAATGACACCTGTAAAAGCCAGTGGAATTGTTCATCAGCTATGGGAGGGAGGTTGGGGGAGGAGAGGGAAAGAACAGGAATCTTGTAACCATGGAAAAACATTCTAAATTAATTAATTAATTAAAAATTTCCAAATTAAAAAAAAGAAAGTGCGTTTTCCAGGCTCCTAGATATCCCTTTGGTCAAAACTTTTTTCATAATAATACCAAGACATTGTTGTCTAGTAAAATAGTCCTCCCTTTTCTCTTGAGATGTATCTGTGTAAGGCTATATTTTCTTTATGGTCTTCACCCAAAACAATAGACTGAATACAGAACCATAGTTGAGAATCCAGCTGTCTTCTATTAATCCAGACATTAGTCTCGAAAAATGTATAAAAACAAAGCTCTTTTTCTTACTAAATATTTTTAGTGAAAATATAGTTATTCTTCCTGACAAAAGATTATTTATGTTGGTGTTTTTTATTATTTTAAAATGAATTAGTAAATATTTTAGGAACTTAGTAGTATTATTTTTAATAGGACAAATATTAATAGATTAAGCCACATAAACAAAGGCTTTCTGAGAGCTTCAATAATTTTTAAGAGTGTAAAGGAATCCTGAGAGCGAAAGGTTTCAGAACTGCTGATTTAGTGGAAATTACTAGACCTGAAATAGAGAAACCTGGTACCAAATCTTGTATTTTCTTTTATGAGCCATGTGATGTCAGAGAAGTAATTTAATTTCTCCAAACTTCTTAATCTAGAAAATGGGGATGATAATATTTGTACTTCCAATCTCAAAGAGTTGTGAGTAAGGTAATTTTTTAAATTGTAAAGCAACAACAAAAAAAGGGTGATGGGGCAGCTAGGTGATTCATAGGATTGAGAGCCAGACCTAGAGAAACAGGAGGTCCTGGATTCAAATTTGACCCCAAATACTTGCTAGCCATGTGAACCTGAGAAAGTCACTTAACCCCCATTGCCTAGCCCTTATCCCTTTACTGCCCGAGAACCAATACACATTATTGATTCAAAGATAGAAGGTATGGGTTTAAAAATGCATGATGATTCATTAGGAAAATTTACATGTAGAAAAGTAAGTGATTTGCTTAAGTTTTGAACTTAGCTCTTAGAGGAACCAAAACTAGAACCTGGATCGTCTGTTCTGTCCATCATTTTGTTCACTGTCTGCAATAATTATAAATTTCAGATTTAGAACAATTGTTTAAAATTAATATTATCATGGCACAGAGATCATGTGAATGCTGGCTGAAAGAGTTTCTAGGCTTTTTTTGGTCTCTTCCTTATACTTATTGCCATATAGCTGTCATATGAAATTTAGTTCATCTGGTAGTATGTCCTTTTATTTGTCACTGAATCACATTTACCAATAGCTAAATTAATGTTTACAGAAAATAAAGAAACTGCAATTATTAGTATCCACTGTCCCCTTTTCTAGCATTTGGTCACTGTCACTTATACCAGTGGAAGGGAAAATTACAGGACTGGGCACCATAGTGAATTTTAACTTATTTCATAGGTTTCTGTTGTAAACCTTAAAATTTCACAGACTTATGAATGTTAAAAATTTTACTCCACATTGAGGAATCCTCCAATTCCCTACTTGAAATAATTCCCTACCAGATAGTGAGAACTCTACTTGAATGTGAAAACTCCTTGCTATGGGAGTATCCCTACTCCACCCCTACTTAAGACTGCTTTAGGGCAGAAAACTCCTTGCTAAACAATGAAAGTACTTGAAAACCATACTTATAAAGGAAAGGAGTTCTTTGAGCCATGCCTGTTTTTGGAATTGATACAATGGGATGCTAGGTGCCTATAAAGGTGGGGCAACTTGTAAACTACTTAGACCTAAAAGGTGAAAACTTACTCAGAGGTTTTCTCTTAATGAAATTAGTCGACACAGTAGCATTTTTTTTCTGACTTACTAAAGAGATTAATCTACTCAGCTGTGAATTCAAAATGGGCTGTCTTTTGGAAAACATCTACAGTGATTGGTAGATGGAAGAACTTAGGGGAGGTGACATAGGAGATTTTGCCCTTAAAAATAAGAGCTCAGAGAAGAGCTGGAGGTCATTCTGAAACATTCAGATTGAGGAGGACTCATTCTGAAACATTCAGATTGAGGAAGGACTGATTCTGAAACATTCAGATGGAGGAGGGAGCTGGTGAAAGCAGCTGAGATGATGCTGGCCTGGTGTCACTAGAATCCTTGCTTAGCCAGACCTTGTGGTGAGTGTTAAAAGACTGACTGACTGATTCTCTCTCTTAAGACTCAGGTCTAGGCCATATTGGCTTGAGGCCCTTCATAATTATTCCTTTCCTACTCTTTCTCTCTTTCTCTAATTCCTCATTATATTATTAATTAAAATCTCTATAAAACCCAGTTGACTTGGGTATCTGAATAATTGGGAATATTTCCCTGGCGACCACCTTATATTTGATTTAAAAACCAAGACACTATAGTGAAACATATTTTCTGCGGTCAAATTTACTCACCCTCTCTTATATCTATCACAATTATATCTTCCACCATTTTAACTCACTACAGTTTATGGGCTTCACTATTTTAAATCTCACACTGTGACCAAATAATTTATTGCCTAGTAGATGGGCTCATATACTCTATACTTGGCAGCTATGTAGTATAGTGGGTAGAGTACCAGGCCTGGAGTCAAGAAGACTCATCTTCCTCACTTCAAAACTGGCCTCAGACATTCACCAGCTCTGTGATCCTGGGTAAGTCACTTAATCCTGTTTGTTTCATTTCTTAATCTATAAAATGAGCAGGAGATGGAAATGGCAAGTCACTCCAGTATCTTTGCCAAGAAAACCCCAAATGGGGTGGAACATGACTGAAATAACTGAACAACACTCTATTTAGTCAGTCTGGTCCTTAAAAAGCAGATTTAATTTGTTTCCAGGATTGTACTTAGCCTTTGAACCATGGCATAATCTGTCATAGTTGCACTCCAACAGAAAAGTCTTTAAGAACTTATGATTATCATCTCTTTCTTTCAGTGAGGCACTAAAGAAGGCTTTTACAGAAATGTTGGTTTATTTTCTACTTTAATGTCTTTATTTTCTAAAACTTTTTCAAATGTAAGCAAGTCCTCTTTCTCAACTCTTATTAAATATAATAATAAAATATATTACTTTAAGTAGTTGAAAAATTAATTCTCATTAAAGTATGAAAGATAAAATTATAATTTTATCCCTTTCAGAGAAGGATTTTTTTTTAAACATCCCTTTTAATTTAAATTTTGAGTTCCAAATTCTCTTTCTCCTTCCTTTTCCCCCATTTGTGAGATTTTGTGAGCAATCTGATAGATTTTACATGTGTAATCATGTAAGAAACCAAGTATTAATTTTAAAATTGTATTAGGTAAATAAGAATATACTTTTAACTCCTTTATGCAATTAGAAATATTTTTACTCTAACTTATAGAGGAGAGATTATTTTTATTCACACCTTCATTCAGCAGTTTTTTGTTGTGCCTATGATATTCAAAATACTGTATTGAAGGAAATATGAAGATAATTAGTACAACCATCTGAAGCTTAAATCTAGTCAGAGGAAAGAATATGACACAATTATACAACAAAATTATGGTAAAGAACATGAGAAGAGCATTAAAGACGGGGGAATGAAAGATCATTGGATTCCAGCTAGGTGGTACAATGGATGGAGTTTGGCATAGTGTCTTGCACCTGTTATAAGTTGTGTCTGACCTCTGTTTGGGGTTTTCTTGTCAAGATACCAGAGTGGTTTGCCACTTCCTTCTTCACCTCATTTTACAGATGTGGAAACTAAGGCAACAGGTTAAGTGACTTGCCCAGGGTCATATAGCTACTAATTGTCTGAGATGAAAGTTGAACTCAGAAAGATGAATTTTCCTGATTTCAATAGCAGGCATTTAAAGTCTTTCCTTCTTTTGTTCCTTAGTCCATTTGTTCCTTCTTCCGCTTCCATCCCTCATCATGCTTCCTTCCTTCCTCCCCTTAAAGAGTTCACATTCTAATAAGGAAGACATGCAAACCACTAAAAACTATGGTGTACATATAGGATATATACAGGTTAAATTGCAGGTACTCTCAGAGAGAAAGCACTAGCATTAAAAGAAAACAGGAAAGGTCTCTTGTAAAAAGTGAGTTTTTAGCTGAGACTTGAAGGAATCTAGGATAGACAAGAGAGGGGAGGTGAGAAGAAAGATCATTCCAGACCTAGAGGGCAACTGGTGAAAAGGAACAAAGGGATGGAGTGTCACAAGCAAGGAACCACAAGGAGGTCAGTGCTGTTGGTTTGTAAAGTATGTGGATGAAAGTAAAGTATGAGGGGGCTGGGAAGGTAGGAAGGGGGCAAGGCTTTTCTGAAGGGCATCAAAAGCTAAAAAGATTTTTCTATAGTTTGCTACGGACTTTGAGTAGGGGGTTGACATAATCAGACTTGCATTTTCCGAAGATCACTTTAGCAGCTGAATAAAGGATGCATCAGAATGGGGAGATAATGTGCAAATTACCTCCCATTAGAATGTAAGTTCTTTGAACTTAATAAAAACTTTTTTGTTGATTTATTTTGTTTTTAATTCAAAGTCTTTCCTCCCTCAAGTATTATACTAATATATATATTGCACTGATAGACTATGAATGTGTGAAGGTTAAATGGTTTACCTAAGCTAATAAGAGATAGGAATTAATGTTGGCTTTGGATTAGTAAGATCTGAACTCTTTCTTCTTCCTTGCCTTATAATTCCTTAAAAACTTGACAAAGAATAATTGGGGAAAATCTCATTTTTTCCTTATCACCTGTCAAAAGATATGCAGTTCTTTGTTTCAATTTTTTTAACATAAGTTAATTTCATATTTATCATTCTAGGGTGAGTGAAGACTTTCAAAATGGCTCAGGGAACCAGTGATCAAAGTACAGTGGGTATTGCCGACCCAGAAGAGAATACCCCAAATATGATTGTCTACAGAAAAGTAAGGCATTTTGGTACTAATTTCTCCGTGGGTGTTGGGGGTTGTATGCGGCTGTTTAAGAGTGAATTGAATATTGGGAAAATGTTGTTTCCATGTTTTAGGTAATGTTTATTTTCCTATAACAGTGGATTTTTAAGTGCTCAAATTCAAAGGAAAGTTGTTTTTCATTTCAGTATATGGAACAAAAGATATTGGAAAGGGTTATACTTTCAGCTGTTGTTTGGATATAAAGACTCAATTAATTGCTGTGATCAGTGTCCTATTGCTTTCTTTCTGCAAGTTGAATATAATATTACTGTACTTTCTAAATTAATTTGGCCTCAGAACATTTTAGATTTGAATTATATTGATTAAAATTTATAAATGCCAAACTTTGTGTTTAAAGCAGTGGATGTATGGGTAGGCAATGGTACAAAGCAGTGGGGATACCAGATATGGCCAGAGTCCTTGTAGCCTCTATTTTCTTCTTATGAAAAGAGAAAACTTTATAGGGACCTGTTATATGGGAGTTAGAGTCAAAGGTTGGTAAGTGAGGATGGTAGTCTCATTGGAGAGTCCTTCTGTGGTTGGGGTAGCCCCTTCTTGACTTATTGGAATTGAAATTTTCATACATCATGTGAAAAATTAGGATTCTATAAAACACAATTTGATAAATGTCAATACCCTGACATTGATAATACATTGATACATCATTTCATTGGTGTTAATGTTGTATTTATTTATCTAAAATGCCCCCAAAGACCTACTAGTAGATAACTATTATAGGTAATTACTTTATACTTATTGAAATTTAACCCATTGATTACCTTATTTCACTGCAAAAAACTAGGAATAGATGAACAATTATTCAGTTAAATGTTTAGTTCTATATTCATGTTGTGATATTTCTATATTTTCTGCTTTGTTTTTTCCTGAGAACATTTTATTCTCAACTAGATAGTCATATTTCTGGCATATCTTAAAGTAAACTACTTAAAAAATCACGGTGAAGAGAAGATTGTGGTGCTAATAAATGAGGATATCATATAGAAGAATTAAGCTTATTAAAGAAGGATAGGATTAAAGCCTAGTTAGAGAATCCTTCTGTGTTTGGGAAGCCCCTTCTTAGGTTATTAAATGGAATTAGAATTTTTATGAATAATAAAAATAAGGGTTTCCTAAAATATAGTTTGAAAAATATCAATACACTGAGGACCTATAATTCTGCAATTCTTGATACTGTCCTTATATAAAATGCCCCTATAAGGCTACTGACAGATATGTATTATAAGGAATTACTTAACATTTATAGGAATTTAACTTAATTTATATAAATATATATATAAATATATAAATAAATAAATATAAAAAATAAAAATACCTTCACGTTTTCAGGAATATGTGAGCAATTAATCAGTTAAGAAATATTGAGCTACATAATAAAAATAAAAAGAGAGTGCTTCCACTGTAAGACTCAAATAATGCAATTTTTCTGTTTTATTAAGTTATTGTATTAAGTTAAACTAAGAGAGAAAACTTCCTGAAGATATTAGTCGGACTCATTTTTTTAATCCTTTATCATCTGCTTAGGAAGTGAATAGGATTGAATTTTTAGGGATTTGCCCCCTTTTGTTTTGTAAGTATTAATCTCTAATGTTTTTTCTTTTAAATCATTATTATGATTATTTAGGAAAATGGTGGCCAGTGATATAAATATGTCACATCTGGCAAAATTGAATTTTCAGTTACTGCTTTGTGTTTCTTTTACAACAGTATATGTTTTATTTCCTTGAAAATAATCCACATCTCTGCAGTTAAATGAAGTTAAGGCAAACTGTGTTTTTGACAGGAGCAGAAGGGGTTATAGGATTGTATAGTTCACAGAGGAAAGGATGCTTCTTTAAAGACCTGCATTGGAGCAGGTAGTTCAGTGGCTCAGTGGATAGAATGCTGGGCCTGGAGTCAGAAAATTCCTTGTTCTGAATTCAAATCTACACTCTCAGATACTTACCAGCTGTGTGCCCCTGGGCAAATCACTTAATGCATTTGCCTCAATTTCCTCATCTGTCAAATGAGATAGAGAAGGAAATAGCAAACTACTCCACTACCTTTACTTAAGAAAAATCTCAAATGGGATCATGAAGAGTTGGACAGAATTGAAATGACTGAATAACAACAAAATTGGAATCTTACCTTTGCCACCATTAACTGTTTGACCCTAATTTGCCTTATTATCTGTTTGGGGGAGGGGGGGAAGGAATCTTGTTCAGATAAAGGTTAACTAGAAAGTGTTGGACTTGGAGCCAGAGTTTTAAAACTGTCTGAGACACTTCCAAGCTTTGTGAGCCTGGGCAAATCTCCTAACCTTTGCTCAGCTTCAGTTTCCTCATTTGTAAAATGGGGATGATAATAATAGCATCTACCTCATAGGGTAGCTCTGAGGTTCAAATGAGACAGCATATATAAAGTGCCTTAGCTAACCTTAAAGTGGCAAACAAATAATAATAATTATTATTATCCATACTCTTGAGACTCTGAAATCATTTAAAATTTATCTTTTTTCCATAAAATTTTCTTCAGGAAAGAAATGGCGTCCTTCCATTCAAACACTACAATGATACCTTGATGAGGCTTTCAAATGACCTTATATTCTAACCAAGCACAGTGCCTAGCATAGAGTAGATACTTAATAAATGCTTATTGATTGATTTATGGAAAGTTATGGCAGAAAATTGCAAACTATGGATGGTCTAACCACATAAGAAAGACTTTAAGTATGAGCCCGATAATAATAGAAAGTTTCAAGATTTGCAAGATGTTTTACAAATATTATCTCTTTTTTTATCCTCATGAGAAACCTTTGGAAATTGGTGCTATTATTATTCCCATTTTGCAGCTGAGCAAACCAAGTCAGAGTTTAAATGACTGTGCTCCAGGTCACATAGTTGAAAATTGTCTGTGAACTCAGCTCTTCTAATTTAAGCACTGCACTCTCTAGGTGCCTCTTTTAAAAAAGCTAGCACATTAGGATATTCAAATTGCTTTAAATTTTTTTCTCATATTATCCTCACAACAACTTTGAAAGGTGAGTTATCATTCACCATATTTTACAGATGAGAAAATGGCAGGGTCATACAGTTGGCAAGTGTCTGAGGTCGGTTTTGAACTCGGGTCTTTCTGACTCCAAGTCTACTGCTTTATCCACTATGCCGCCTGGCTCCTAGTGATGTTGATTTTCCTGAATGGATTATAGGTCTATAATCTGAAGACCATCATAAATTGAATTCAGAAAAGCTTATCACCAGGTTGGTTGCAGGATAATTATTTTCTGTAGCCATTGTATCTTATGAAGACTGTCTAGTGAGGTTGGGAAAGGACTGATTTTTTTATGGATAAAGAAAGCAATTACCTGATGAAGTTCTATATCCTTAAAGAATGGAAATTAAAGCATGCCAGTTTTTCTAACAAATCTCTGGCACTGTAGGTTAGTAAAGATAGGCCATTAAATGCTGAATAAATCGAGAAAATAGCAACTCTTTTATTGACCAGATTAAAGGAGATTTTTTAGTTTATGGACAGAATGGAGCCCTTTCCACTTAAAATTCTGGTCCCCAAACAGCACTTTAGTCATTAGAATTCATTAAATGCCTACTGTGTGGCAGGCACTGTGCTAAGAACTCAAAGAAGGACAAAAGACTTTCTATGCTCTCTAAGAGATGAATGTCTAATGGGGGAGACAATATGCAACCACCTGTATACAAACAAGAGAAAAACAGGATTAATTGGAGATAGAAGAAAGGCACTAGGATTAAGGAGAACTGGCAAAGGTTTCTCATAGAAGATGGCATTGTAGCTGGGACTTTTAAGGAATCCAGGAAGCAGAGATGTGGAGGGAGAGGCATGGAGACCAGACAGTGAAAAGGCTCAGCCTCGAGATGAAACATTTTGTCATGTGGATAGTGTCAAGGAAATAGATTCATTAGTTGGAAGTGGGATAATATGGTAGAAAGAATACTGGCCTAGGAGTTAGGAAAGTTGAAATCTAGTCAAGATACTGCCCCTAATTAGTTGTGTGACCTAGAAAAAGTCAATAATCTTTTAGATTGCTTCTTATTTTAAAATTCTGATATTTAGAGCTTCAGACTAGTATCTTATTTCTTTCTCATGTTTTGTAACCATTAAAGGAGTATTGGGAAACTATTAGGGATTTTTTTAGAGAAATTGCTTTGAACTTTTCAATAAATATAACATTACAGAAACCATACATTGGAAAACTTATATCTAATACATAGATGTTGGAAGAGATAATATTTTGTTTTTATAAAATTATATTCAACTATAAAAAAGTTAAAATTCCTCATTTCCTGAGATATTCTAATTTTTACTTTGGCCCATTATGCCATTTGAGAATTTTGTCCAAATAGTTATTGCTTCCCAATAGTAATTGTACATCCTCCAGATGGACACAATCAATCAAAATAAATCAAGTCAACAAGCATTTATTAAGAACTCTGTGCCAGGCATTGTGCTAAGTCCTAGGAAGAAAAAATGCAAACAGAAAGAGTCTCTGCCCTTATGTGGAAGTTGGTGAGGAGGGGAAGAGATGAAGTTACCTGGGTACAGAAATATTGCCTGGAGATATAGCTAGCCTGGACCTCTTCCTTAAAAAGGACATTCTGGAAGGAACCAGCCAATGAGAAGGAGAAGATGCCAGGGCAGAGGATACTTCCAATGTGTGTGGGGCCAGTCATGGAGTGAGGTTCCTGAGTAAAAAGATTTCTGTGGGACAAAAGAGAAAGAAATAGTATTTAAAAAGGAACCTTATTAGCCTCTTGTTGCTGCATTGAGGCATGGATGAATTAAAGGATTTAAAAGATCTTGGTCTCCTTTTGAGTAAAGATGCTGTTATTGTTGGCTTTCCTCTCATTTCCTTTCACAATTTTTTTTCTGCTTGTTTTTGAGTCTAGCACTTATACTCTAGTGATATAACACAAGCTATCTTCCTTTCATGTTGATATTCCTTGAAATATTAAAAAACAGGGACAGCTAGGCGGCTCTCTGGATAGAAAGCCAGACCTAGAGATGGGAGCTCCTGGGTTCAAATCTGGTCTAAAATACTTCCTAGATGTGTGATCCTGGGGAAGTCACTTAACTCCTATAGCCTAGTCCTTCTGCCTTTGAACCAATACTTGGTATTGATTCCAAGATGGAAGGTAAATGTTAAAAAAAAAGAAATACTGAAAAATAGTTGCTATATGCAGAACAATATTCAGGTTTATATTTTGCTCAGGTCATGCTGAAACTATGAGTAATGGTGGTTTGTGGATACTGGGTAGAAACCCAGAATTGTGAGAACCATGGCATGTCTAGGAAAGAAGAATAAGCATGGGATGGGCCCAGATCCAGGGAATACTTAGATCTTCATGATAGATAAGGAAAGAAGAAACCAGATAGGGAGTAAGGACAGTGAACACCAGTAGAAATAAAGGATTCTATGAAAGAGATACAAGTTCCTACCTCAGGAATTCTCAGGTACCCATCCCACAATAGAAGTAGGGGGTCTGTTTCTTTGAATCTCTCAATGGTTCATGGAGGTCCAAGGTTTTAAATGGCAAAGACTCTGCTCTGTTCATAAACGGAGTTACCCCATCAGTCTGATCAACCCATAACACTGGAGCCCCCTCCTTCCTATGACCTGATGTATTTTTGCAGCTGGTAAATAAGATGAGGTATTCTTTTTCTTTTCTTTTTTTTTTAAACCCTTACCTTCCGTCTTGGAGTCAATACTGTGTGTATTGGCTCCAAGGCAGAAGAGTGGTAAGGGTAGGCAATGGGGGTCAAGTGACTTGCCCAGGGTCACACAGCTGGGAAGTGTCTGAGGCCAGATTTGAACCTAGGACCTCCCGTCTCTAGGACTGGTTCTCAATCCACTGAGCTACCCAGCTGCCCCCTCTTTTTCTTTTTTTAAACAACAATGATTTATTAAGAAAACCAAAATGAATTTTCATTACAATGGAACTTATAGCAGTACTTTATCTTTTTTTTTGATTTTTAAAACATTATTTTATTTGGTCATTTTCATACATTGTTCATTGGAAACAGATCGTTTTCTTTTCCTCCCTCCCAACCCCCCGCCACCCCTTCCCTAGCCGAAGCGCGATTCTTCTGGGTATCACATGTGTCCTTGCTCTGAACCCATTTGAATTAGGGCCTCATTTCCCGTCTCTCCTCAAACATGTCCCCTAAATCTCTGTAGTCAAGCAGTTGCTTATCCTCAGTGTTTTTACTCCCTCAGTTTGTCCTCTGCTTGAGGATAGTTTTTTTTTTTCCTCGTAGATCGCTGCAGATTGTTCAGGGACATTGTAAAGCCATTACTGGAGAAGTACATTACGTTCTCTTGTACCACAGAGTATCAGTCTCTGTGTACAATGTTCTCCTGGTTCTGCTCCTCTCACTCTGCATCACTTCCTGGAGGTTGTTCCAGTCTCCATGGAATTCCTCCACTTTATTATTCCTTTTAGCACAATAGTATTCCATCACCAACATATACCACAATTTGTTCAGCCATTCTCCAATTGAAGGGGATCCCCTCGTTTTCCAATTTTTGGCCACCACAAAGAGTGCAGCTATGAATATTCTTGTACAAGTCTTTTTCCTTATTATCTCTTTGGGGTACAAACCCAGTAGTGCTATGGCTGGATCAAAGGGCAGTCTTTTATCGCCCTTTGGGCATAGTTCCAAATTGCCCTCCAGAATGGTTGGATCAATTCGCAACTCCACCAGCAATGCATTAATGTCCCTACTTTGCCACATCCACTCCAGCATTCATTACTTTCCTTTGCTGTCATGTTGAACAATCTGCTAGGTGTGAGGTGATACCTCAGAGTTGTTTTGATTTGCATCTCTCTGATTATAAGAGATCTAGAACACTTTTTCATGTGCTTATTAATAGTCTTGATTTCTTTAACTGAAAATTGCCTATTCATGTCCCTTGCCCATTTTTCAATTGGAGAATGGCTTGATTTTTTGTACAACTGGTTTAGATTTTTATAGATTTGAGTAATTAGACCTTTGTCAGAGGTTTTTGTTATGAAGATTGCTTCCCAATTTGTTGCTTTCCTTCTACTTTTAGTTACATTGGTTTTGTTCGTACAAAAACTTTTTAATTTGATGTAGTCAAAATTATTTATTTTGCATTTTGTGACTCTTTCTAAGTCTTTCTTGGTTTTAAAATCTTTCCCTTCCCAAAGGTCTGACATGTATACTATTCTGTGTTCACCTAATTTACTTATAGTTTCCTTCTTTATATTCAAGTCATTCACCCATTCTGAGTTTATCTTGGTGTAGGGTGTGAGGTGTTGATCCAAACCTAATCTCTCCTACACTGTCTTCCAATTTTCCCAGCAGTTTTTATCAAATACTGGATTTTTGTCCCAAAAGCTGGGGTCTTTGGGTTTGTCAAAGACTGTCTTCCTGAGGTCATTTACCCCAAGTCTATTCCACTGATTCTCCTTTCTGTCTCTTAGCCAGTACCAAATTGTTTTGATGACTGCTACTTTGTAATATAGTTTGAGATCTGGGAATGCAAGGCCACCTTCCTTTGTATTTTTTTTTCATTATTTCCCTGAATATCCTTGATCCTTTATTCTTCCAAATGAACTTTGTTATGGTTTTCTCTAATTCAGTAAAATAGTTTTTTGGTAGTTCAATGGATATGGCACTAAATAGATAGATAAGTTTGGGTAGGATGGTCATTTTTATTATGTTAGCTCGTCCCACCCATGAGCAATCAATGTTTTTCCAATTGTTTAGATCTAGTTTTAATTGTGTGGAGAGTTTTTTGTAGTTGTGTTCATAGAGTTCCTGTGTTTGTCTTGGCAGATAGATTCCTTAGTATTTTATATTGTCTTGGGTGACTTTAAATGGAATTTCTCTTTCTAATTCTTGCTGCTGAGATGTGTTGGAAATATATAGAAATGTTGATGACTTATGTGGGTTTATTTTGTATCCTGCAACTTTGCTAAAGTTGTTGATTATTTCGATTAGCTTTTTGGTTGATTCCCTAAGATTCTTTAAGTAAATCATCTTATCATCCACAAAGAGTGACAGCTTGGTCTCCTCATTGCCAATTTTAATACCTTCAATTTCTTTTTCTTCTCTAATTGCTACTGCTGGTGTTTCTAGTACAATATCAAATAATAAAGGTGATAATGGGCATCCTTGTTTGACTCCTGATCTTATTGGGAAGGCTTTGAGTTTTTCCCCATTGCAGATGATGTTTGCTGATGGTTTTAGGTATATACTGTTTATTATTTTTAGGAAAGGCCCTTCTATTCCTATACTTTCTAGTGTTTTCAATAGGAATGGGCGTTGTATTTTGTCAAAGGTTTTTTCTGCATCTATTGAGATAATCATGTGATTTTTGTCGGTTTGCTTGTTTATATGGTCAATTATGTAACTGATTTTCCTAATATTGAACCATCTTTGCATTCCTGGTATGAATCCTACCTGGTCTCAGTGGATAACCCTTGTGATGACTTGCTGGAGTCTTTTTGCTAGTATCCTATTTAAGATTCTTGCATCTATATTCATTAGGGAGATTGGCCTATAGTTTTCTTTCTCTGTTTTTAACCTGCCTGGCTTTGGGATCAGTACCATGTTTGTGTCATAAAAAGAATTTGGTAAAACCCCTTCTTGGCTTATTCTGTCAAATAGTTTGTATAGTATTGGGGTTAGCTGTTCTCTGAATGTTTGATAGAATTCATTTGTGAATCCATCTGGACCTGGGGATTTTTTCTTAGAGAGTTCTTTGATGGCTTGTTCAATTTCTTTTTCTGATATGGGGTTGTTTAGGTAATTTATTTCTTCTTCTTTTAGTCTAGGCAATTTATATTTTTGTAAGTATTCATCCATATCACTTAGATTGCCATATAATTGAACATAGTAGTTTTTAATGATTGCCTTGATTTCCTCTTCTTTAGAGGTGAGGTCTCCCTTTTCATCTTGGATACTGTCAATTTGGTTTTTTCCTTTTCTTTTTTTAATTAGACTGACTAATACTTTGTCAATTTTATTTGTTTTTTCAAAGTACCAGCTTCTAGTCTTATTTATTAAATCAATAGTTCTTTGACTTTCAATTTCATTAATTTCTCCTTTGATTTTTAGGATCTCTAATTTAGTCTTCATCTGAAGATTTTTAATTTGTTTGCTTTCTAGTTTTTTAATTTGCATGCCCAATTCATTGACCTCTGCCTTTCTTAATTTGTTTATATATGAACTCAAGGATATAAATTTCCCCCTGAGTACTTCTTTGGCTGCATCCCATAGGTTTTGAAAGGATGTCTCACCATTGTCATTTTCTTCAATGAAGTTATTAATTTTTTCTACGATTTTTTCTTTAACTAGCAGGTTTTGGAGAATCATATTGTTTAATTTCCAATTAATTTTTTATTTATCTATCCATGTACCCTTACTAATTATTATTTTTATTGCATTGTGGTCTGAGAAGGTTGCATTTATTATTTCTGCCCTTTTGCACTTGTTTGCAATGTTTTTATGCCCTAGTACATGGTCAATCTTTGTGAGTGTATCATATGCTGCTGAAAAGAAGGTGTATTCCTTTTTGTCCCTATTTATTTTTCTCCATTTGTCTACTAACTCTAAGTTTTCTAAGATTTCATTTGCTTCTCTAACCTCTTTCTTATTTATTTTTTGATTTGATTTATCTAGTTAGGATAGGTGAAGGTTCAGTTCTCCCACTAGTATAGTTTTTCTATATATTTCATCCTTGAGCTCCTCTAATTTCTCCTTTAAAAATTTGGATGCTCTGCCATTTGGTGCATACATATTGAGTACAGATATTTCCTCATTGTCTATACTGCCCTTTATCAGGATGTAATTACCTTCCCTATCTCTTTTAACTAGATTTATTTTTACTTTGGCTTTTTCCGATATCATGATTGCTACTCCTGCCTTCTTTTTATCATTTGATGCCCAATAGATTTGGCTCCATCCTCTTACTTTCACCCTATGCATATTCTACCTTCCTCATGTGTGTTTCTTGCAGACAGCATATGGTAGGGTTTTGGATTCTAATCCACTCTGCTATTCACTTGCATTTTATGGTTGAGTTCATTCCATTCACATTCAGAGTTATGATTACTAGCTGTGTATTTCCCAGCATTTTGATTTCTATTCCTGGTCCTGCCTTTTCTTCTTTCACTGTTTCCTTCTATACCAATGTTTGTTTATAGTCAGTGCCCCCATTTCCCCCCTTATTTTATTTCCATTTCTACCCCCCTCCCTTCTTATTCCCTCCCTTATTTTCCCCTGTAGTCTTTTTAAAATCTCCCCCCTCCCTCCCTTGTACTGCTTCCCTCTCCACCAGCCTGTTTTTTACCCTTCTACTCCCCTATAGGGTGCAAATCTATTGTCTTCCCCAATGGATTGGATTGTCCTTCCCTCTTTGGGTCAGTTTCAAAGTATGTAAGATTTGAGTATTTCCTATCTCCAACCTCTTTGCCCTTCCAGTGTATCGATGTTCTCCACCCTCCCGCCATGAGCTTCTTTGTGACATATAAATTTACCCCCATTTGTTTCTTTTGCCATTTTTTTAGTCATAACCTCTTTTCTTTTTTAGCTCTAGTCATGTATATATATATATATATATATACACATGTATATGTATTTATGCATGCATATATCTATATACCTATTTATGTCTTGTCCTTTCATCCTATACAGTTTGTCACTGTTCCCTCTGAGTGTAATTCTTCTAGCTGCTCAGGTGATAGCAACAGTTTTCAAGAGTTACCAATGACCTCTTTTCTTATAGGGATACATATCATTTTAACTTATTGAGTCTCTTAAAATTTTTTTTGTTGTTTTGTTTGTTTTTTTCCCCTCTCTTTTTAAATTACCTTTTGATGATTCTCTTGAGTTCTGTGGTTGGACATCAAATTTTCTGTTCAGGTCTGGTCTTTTATTTATGAATGCTTGGAACTCTTCTGTTGTGTTGAATGACCATACTTTCCCCTGTAAGAATATAGTCAGTTTTGATGGGTATTTTATTCTTGGTTGTAGACCTAGTTCCCTTGCTTTCTGGAATATTGTATTCCATGCCTTTCAGTCCTTCAGTTTGGATGCAGCCAGATCCTGTGTTAACCTCACCATGTTTCCATGGTATCTGAATGGCTTCTGTGACAAGGAAATCACTTTAAAAGACTGATATATATTAATTTAAGGTAGCCAAGGAATTCAGCTATGTAATTCCTTAATGAAAACTCAAGTCTGCAGTCAACCTTTTATGGAGCTTAATTACAAACAGGAGGAAGAAAGGTATGAGAGAGAGAGAGAGAGAGAGAGAGAGAGAGAGAGAGAGAGAGAGAGAGAGAGAGAGAGAGAAGGGAATAGGGCTTAAATACCCCCTCTGTTTAGGCTGGGCTAAAAGGCCCAAGCCCTTAGATAGCTGAGGCAAAGAAAAGAGATCAGTCCCTATCACTCACGTGACCAAAATGGAGAAACAGTCTCAGGGGCCTCCACCTCCAGCTTCCTTCAGAGCAAGCTTCTCAGAGCACAACCTCTCAGAGCAAAACCTCTCCAACCCCCTAGTCCTCAGACCCCGCTATCTTTAAGGAAACCATCCAAGTTCCCTCCCCTCAGTTCTCACATCTACCAATCACTGTCCATGTCTTCCCTGTGCCAATGGTGGCTCTAGCTTAACCCAGGATCACCCAGAGGTCTGTGGCTTTGCACATGTCTGTTGAAGGTCATATTCTCAAATAATTAAATCTTGATCCTTTGCTGCTGCAGCCCTTCCTAAATCCTGTTACCCTGAGTAGGGTGTATATTGTAAGTTCCAAGACCTGGTTCTGTCATTCCAAGTATCTCTATTGTATCAATTCTAAAATCAATCATGACTCAAAGAACTTCCTGTTCTATGCTTAAGCATAGGTCAAAGCCCTTTCCATTGTTCAGCAAAAGGTTTCTGTCCTAAAGTAATCTTAAGTAGGGAGGAGAAGGACCCTCCCATGCCAAGGGGGAGTTCACATTCCAATAGACTATCAGTAGGAAATTTTTCAAGTATGAAATTTCCCAATGGTGAAATTTCCAACATTTATAAGTCTAAGAAATTTTAAGGTTTACACTTCTTCTTGGCAGCTTGTAATATCTTTTCTTTCATCTGATTGTTTTTGAATTTGGCTATGACATTTCTTGGTGTTGTCAGTTGGGGATTAAATACAGGGGGTGATCTGTGGATTCTTTCAATCTCCACTTTTCCCTCTTGTTCTAGGATCTCGGGACAGTTCTCCTGGATAATTTCCTCTAGTATTATTTCCAGGCTTTTTCTTTTGCCGTGGTCTTCTGGTAGTACAGTTATTCTTAAATTGTTTCTTCTTAAATGATTTTCTAAATCGTCTGTTTTGTGAATGAGATGCTTCACATTTTCCTCAATTTTTTCATTCTTTTTGTTTTGTTTTATATTGTCCTGCTGCCTTGTGAGGTCACTTGATTCTAGTTGTTTTATTCTGGTTCTTAAAGATTGGATTTCATCTCTGGCTTTTTGGTTGTCTTTTTCCTTCTGGTCTGATTTTCTTTGAAGATCGTCTTTCCTCCTCTTTACCTTGTCTTTCATCTCCTTTGCCTCATCTTTCATCTCCTTTGCCTCATTTTCCAGCTGGTTGATTTTGGCTTTCCCGACACAATTTTCTCGTTTTGGTTCAAGTGCCTCTGTTTCCAGATGGCTTATCTTAATTTTAAAGTTCTTTTCCCATTTGTCTTCAGCCTCTCTTAGTTGTGTTTTGAGTTCTTCCACACCCTGTATCCAATTCGCTGAGATTTCTGGTTTATTGTTTGCTGATCTCTCCCCCTCTTTTCCATTTGCTGAGTAGTAGCTGTCTATTGTAATTTCTTTCTTCTTTTTCTGTTGTTTGTTCAAATTCACCCCTTCTTTACTCCCCGTATTTGTCTATGCTCTTGTTCCTCTCATTTTTTTGTTTTTTGGGGGGCTTCTGTCAATCTCCCCTCTTGGAGCTTTAACAGAAGATCTCTTGGTGTAGTCTCTGGGGGAGGGTTGTTAGGGGTTTGAGCTTCCCTGTCTTCTGGAGACTTTTGATTTGCTCTTAGTCCAGCAGTCAATGAGGATGGGTGGGGAGCCTGGGCTTCCCTGCATTCTGGAGACTTTTGATGGGATTGAGTTCAGCTTAGTTGGGTTGGGTTTACTCTGAGTTTTAAACTTCCTGGATGGCTAGAGCAAATATGGAGGATCTCCAAAGCTCTGGCCAGGCTGCCAGGTCTATGCTCCTTCTAGGCTGCCATCTTGACTCCATCTCTAGGTTTCTGTTTTTTCAGAAGACCCTGCTCTCTAAGGGGGAGGGGTCATGGCCTCCCTGGGCTCTGAGGGCTCCTGATGGGATTAGGTTCAGCTGGTTTGGGCCGAGTGAGTTCTGAAGCAAAAAACCTCCTCCTCCACAATCTCTTTCCAATGCCTGGAGACTGGCGCAGGTTGCTTTCAAGGAATGCCCTTTGGATCAACCCCTTTGCCCGCCCTGATGTTTCTGTTCTTTCCAGAGAGCCTGCTATCTAAGTGGGGAGAGGTCCTGGCCTCCCTGGGTTCTGAGGACTCCTGATGGGATTAAGTTCAGCTGGTGTGGGCAGAATGATCCCTGAACCAAAGAAAACAAAACAAAAACAAAAACAAAAAACCCTCCTCCTCTACAGTCTGTGTTGAATGCCCGGGGACTGGCCCAGGTTAATTTCAAGGTATGCTCTTCGTAGCAACCCCTTTACCGGCCCTGAGGTTTCTGTCCTTTCAGTAGCTCTGAGGGCTCCTGATGGGATTGGTTTCAGCTGTTGCCCTAAAGCTAGAACCTCCCTTGAGACTCAGATGGAAGGACCCAGCCAGGGGGATACAGGCTTCCCCCTTCTTTCTATGTTTCCCTGCCGTCTGTGTTGGGCTCCCTGGAGACTGGCTCAGGTTGCTTTCAAGGTGAGTCCTTCAGAGTAGCCAGCCCTGAGGCCCTTTTGCCGTCCCCGAGGTTCCCTCTGCTGCTGTGGGCTCAGCACTCTGGGTTGGGGGGATGGGTCCTGGGACCTTCCTTCTGCCTACCCCTTAGATCCGAGTGATCTAGGGTTCTGGCTTTTGGGGGGGCCATACCTTTTGATCCAGGTCCGGGAGGAGGGTTCCCTGGGTTTGTCCTGTTGTTCAGCTTGAATTTCGGTGTCCTAGGAGCACTCAGTTTGTGATCTGTAAGGAAGGGTTTCCGAGGTCTGAACTTTCGCTGCTTCTAAGTTGCCATCTTGACTGGAAGTCAAGATGAGGTATTCTTTATAATCTCATGATTTCGATTTCCCTGATTCTAAACCTTTAGAACAAAGATACTTAACATGAAGTCTGATGTGAAGTCTCAAGGGGTCTACGAACTTGGATGGATACAAATTACATCTTTAGTTCATCATAATCAATTTCCTTTGAATTCCTATGTATTTTACTTTATGCATTTAAAATAATTATTCCGAGAAGAGGTCTATAGGTTTCATTAGATTGATAAAGGGGTCCACGACTCAAAAAAGGTTAAGAAGCCTTCTTTTAGAGTGTAACTGGATGTCATTATGATATTACCATGATCTGCCAAACAGGCAGGCTCTTAATAGTTCTCTATCTTTAATATAAGAAGATTGAATTAGATGATCTTTAAAGTCCTTTTAGTATTAAAATTCTATGGTTTTATAGAAAAGAAGTTACACTTAATTATTTCTATTCTTAATTTTTAATTATTTATAATCTCATTTTTATTACTGTTGCTTTAACTTTTTAAGATAAGGCATATCTCCTAAGGAAGTTAAAGAAGGATATGAAATCCACTAAAGTATTCACAGCAATACTTTTTGTAGTAGCAACAATTTGGAGACAAAGTAAGTAGTCATTGATTGGCTCATTGGTTCATTGAATGGTTGAACAAATAAGATGTTTACCATTTTAGTACAATGTTAATGAGACATGAGAAATGAGAAATTTAAAGAATTTAGAGAACCACTCAAAGACTTAATAGGAACTGGTAAGTGTAAGAAGAGAAGTATGCAGAACCAGGAAAAACAATTACATAATGATTTACACAAGGATAAAATGAAAAGAAGAATAAATGGGATTGATCCCTTCACAACTGTAATGACCAAGCTTGGCCCCAGATAAGAGAAGAGAAAACATACAACACTCTCTTCTTTTTACAAGTAAGGGTCTTTGGGTGTAGAACATTGTGTATATTGTTAAACTTGGCTGATGAGTTTGTTAGTTTTGCTGAACTGCTTTTCCTGTCTCTATGTAAAATCTTTGTTACAATGTAGAGAAGTATTTATTTTGAATTAAAGATAATACAAACGTAAGAAATTCATAAAAATTAATCTCAAGCAAAGATTTTATAGCAATTATGCCAGAATTTAAAATGCCATACGGAGAGGGCTTAAACATAAAGATCTCACTTTTCCTTTTAAAAATAATATGCTTTTTAGAGATTTAAGTGAAGAAAGTCTTAAAATATTAACTTGGGGAGGGCTATATTTTATTTGACCAAGTTGTCCAGCATTAAAAATAGGCATATTAATGTTTCTTACATTTCTCTAATAGCCTGGGAAAAGATATTATATCTTTTTCTTTCCAGGATAAGACAATATGGGAAGAAAAGTATAATGTACCACTCTCTGAGTTGCCAGGAAAGCAAGGTGCATAGACCAAGTCCATCTCAATGGTATAAGCATGGATGAAAGTGTTGGTAATTTTAGTGAGGGGAATAAGGCAGTGAGATTTGATAGGCTATTTAAAAAAATCAATATAACTTTTCTAACTTGAGAAGACTTTTTAGTGTATATGAAATTTCACTTCCTCTTTCAGAATATTTTTCCTTCTTCATTGTCATAGGCCACAGGAGGACCTGAATGTGCTTGTAGAGGTACATGCATATATATATATATATATATATATATATATATATATATATATATATATATTCTCTCTTTCTCTCCTTCTCCCTCTCCCTTTTCCTTTCCCTCTCTCCCTCCTTCCCCCTCTCTTTTTCTCTCCCTTTTCTCTTTCTTTCTCTCTGTCTCTGTCTGTTTCTGTCTCTGTCTCTCTCCATCTCCTTCACTCTCTCTTTCCTCCTCTCCCTTCCTCTCTTTCTGTCTCTATCTCTGTATCTCTATCTCATTGTCTCTGTCTCTGTCTCTCTGTCTCTGTCTGTTTGTCTCTCTCTCTCTCTCTCTCTCTCTCTCTCTCTCACACACACACACACACACACACACATACACACACACACACACACACACACACAGAGTTTTGTTCATAGAAGCCTGGTTGAGGAAATTCCCCATTGGTAGTAGCTAGAAAGGGAAAAATATAAAAGCTTTAATTGAAGGTAAACATTTTTAAAATGTTAAAAAAATTTTTTTTTTGAGTTTTTCCACTGGAGATAGGATTCCTTAAAAATACAGTTCTTTTACCTTTAGGAGTTTGCTTGTGACACCAAGAACATCATGGTGTGACTGATGATTCCTGTTTGGTCTTTGCTAAAGATATATTGGCATTAATCCAGATACACTTTGCTTATTTGGCATTTCCAGGGAATGAAATATTCAGGATAGGACTGTTTCATTTTCATCTTCATATCCCCAGCAGAGTGCCATGCAAGTAGCAACTGTATTAATAAATGTTTACTGAATTGACTGTGTACCTCAATTGAAAGTTGCATCCTTTAAGTACTAATTTTAAAATGTTGCTAATGGAGATCTTACTTAAACATATTGATACTTTATCAGAATCCATTGACTAGAAATAAATCTTTCTTGGTTGATTCCAGGTCATCACTATGAGTATTAATCATTGGACTGGTTAGCTAGGTGGCACAGTATATAGCATACTGAACCTAGAGTCAGGAAGACATCTTCCTGAATTTAAATCTGACCTCAGTCATTTATTAGCTGTGTGCTCTTGGGCAAGTCACTTAACCCCATTTGTCTCAGTTTCCCTATCTATAAAATGAGATGGAGAAGGAAATGGCAAACCACTTCACGATTTCTGCCAAGAAAACCCCAAATGGAGTCACAAATAGTTGGACATGATTGAAAAATGACTGAGCAACAACACCTGTGCTGAAATATAAAAATAATAGCATACATTTATTTTTGTGTGTACTGGACAAGATGTTAAGTGCTATAAAATTATTATCTCATATGATCCTCACAACAACTCTGAGAAGTAAGTACTGTTATTAGCCCTATTTCACAGTCTTGGAAACTGAGGCATACAGTGGTTAAATGACTTGTCCTAGGTTGTATGGTGCTCAGGGAGGAGTAATATCTTTGGTATGGAGGGCTTGTCGTGCCCTCCTAGGGCAGCTCTCCAGCCTCTGACCCCCACCTGACACCCAGCTCTCACTTGTGGCTCCCAGTAGCTGCGAGCATGTGGCAGCGGCCACACCCCAGGCAAGTGAAGACTGCTTCGGTGGAACAGGCGGAAGAAACCAACAAGAAGGTTCAATGGCTGAGATGGCGACGCAGCAAAGCACTGTGGAGTGCTTAGGGCGTGATGGAGCACAAAGGACAACACGGCCATCCAATGCAGCTGAGGAAGTCTCCAGGTGTAACGACTTTTCGTGCCACTGGACCCAGGCTTCCAACGCCGAGAGAGTGGAACTGTCTCTGTGCATCGACTTTTCCACCTAAATCTTTATGCACAAGTGTCTTTGTGCACAAAAACACACAAAGACAATCGTCATCCTCGGTCACTGAGAGACTACTACCACCAGGTTGAACAATCTAGTAAGTGTCTGAAGTAGGATTTGAACTAAGATCTTCCTGAGTCCAGGCCTAGTATTCTCTCTACTAGCTACCTATAAAATAGATGAATGTTGATGCCTGCAGAGGATCTTGAGGTGTGTATTTACTGCTTACTCTTATGGTAGGGTCGTGGAATTCAATAACCTTTCAGCTCCAAGGGGTCAGGAATCCTGTCTTATCTAATCTTCCTATTTTGCTTAGACTAGAATACATACTTTCTATACTAAATACTTTCAAAATTAAAACTTGGTTATCTATTTTCTATTGGCAATAATACTTTAGAAGCAATCAGGGGTAGGAAAGAGGCTTTAATAGGAAACACTTTGAGACTAGATAAATAACAGTCAGGGTCGTGAGCTATGAAGGGTGAGAGAACTATACCAACATAAAAAAGGTCATTGCATTTGGACTCAGAAGACAGGAGTATAAATGCTACTCTGTATTTAATTACTTATGTGACTTTTTTCCAAGTTCTTTTGACTCTGTGGGCCTTAATTTCCTCATCTAAAAATAAAGGAATTGGAATCAGTGATGTGAAATTCAAAGAGAAATAGGAGACACTAAACCATATGAAAGAATCTCTGTGTTACATATTGACTTAGAAAAATGCGTATTGATATTCTCTACGTGATATTGTATTTTTTATTAATTTTCTTAAATAATTCTCAATTAAATTGTCAATTAAATTTTAATTTGGTTTGGGGTATAATTTGTCATCCTATAGGCCATGATGTTTCTCAACTCTTGAGTCAAGCAGCCACCTTTCCTGTATTGTATTGGATGGAATGGGAACAGGGCATCTTCTGTTCTGGGAGAGTCCAAGGAAATTTACATTTGACCTTGTATTTAAGATCTTTTATGTCCTACAGGTAGGGAGGGAATTTTCCGATGCTCTTGGGTTGTTTCATTTTTTTCCTATTATTTTTGCTACAAGGAGCTGCAACAAATGTAGACAAATCATCAACCCAAATTTCAGCCACCTTAGCAAGGAATCTAGAACAGGGCTCTAGGAAACGCAGGCTACTGAACTCTTGCGCCTCCCCAAACTGCAATCCTATGGCCTCAGGCCCCAACCTGATCTTTTTAGCATTTAGAATCCCTTGTTGAAATACTCTGTTGGGTTACTTGATTCTTTAGGCTTCCCAAAGCCACTTAGGGGTCCCTTTAATTAGGCATAATATTCAGATACATAACCCAAGGGAGAAATAGATGTTGGGAAGAGCTATTTAATGTAATATCTCCTGGCAAACAGTAGAATGGTTTCAGATATGTTATGAGTAAAGTAAAGCATGGGCTGGTGGGCACTTTGGTTTATTAGAAGCTCTATTCTTAGGTAAAGTTCATTTAATCGTTTTATTACTTTGGAATTACTATTGAGGTTAAGTGCTGCAGAGGATGCAAAGATGTTTGAGAACCTGGAATTTAGTAAAGGAGTTGACTTGTACATAATAAATATAATGCAAGGCAGGGTGTTAGTAAGTGTTCTAAGAGTGACCCAAATAAAGTACTTTAGGAATTCAGAGGTGGGAGAAATAATTTCTGGTCACAGTAAATGGGATAGAGGGAAATTTGTTGTTGTTATTCATTCATTTTTAGACATATCACACTTTATAACCTGATTTGAGGTTTATTTGGCAGAGATATTGGAGTGGTTTGTCATTTACTTCTCAAATTCATTTTATAGATGAGGAAACTGAGGCCAGCAGGGTTGGTGACTTGCCTAGAATCACAGAGTTGTAAGTGTCTGAGGCCAGATTTGAGCTCAGGAACATGATTCTTCTTGACTCCAAGTCCAGCAATCTATCCAATGTACTACCTGGGAAGACTGCCTTGAAAGATAGGAATTTCACGAGTAAATATCTGGGAATGAGGGCATTGTAGGTAGAGAAAAGACAGGTGAAAACTAAAGGTGGTTTCAGGATAGGCAATTTCATAGAATCTTGGCAATCCTCTATCCCTTGAAAACTGAATTATGGAAGACTGAAGTCAAATTATATAGGGCCATGTATGTATAAGATTCTAGACTTTATATACTGGTGTTTGAGCCAGAGAGTAACAAAATCAAAGAATTGTTTTCACAAGATTATTATGGTGTTGGTAAATAGGAAGGAAGGAAAACAGGAGATTGGAGGCAGGGAGCCCAGTCAAGAAGCTTTTTCAGTGATTGCAAAAGTGCCTGAATTCTATAGGATGGTGGTGTTAGGAATTAAATGGAAGGTCTACCAAAGACATTTTCAGAAGATTTTTATCAAAGCTGGAATGGAAGAGTAGGTGAAGATGAAAACAAAGGATGAATCACATTATAGCAAAAAATATGCAAACTTCAGCTAAACTGTTGTTATTATTTGTCAAGTGTCACATTGGAAGATGACAAATTTCACTTAAGAATTTTTGAGTTAAGTTTTGGAGTGGGAGGATTCATTTTGACAAGCGGAAGTTTGTGAGCATCTCACAAAAAGAAAAAAAAATAACTTCTGTTATTAAGAAACAAGTTCTCAGATGTTAGGAGCCTCTAGTATTGTCATTTTTCCTGTTTCTAGGCCCATCATTTGGTCTCTGTGAAAAATGTTTCATTTTTGAACCATATCTTGCTCTGAAAGAGTAATCAAATCAATACTACTAATGCTTCTGGGAAAGTTCATATAGACTGCCTAATGACTCCATTCACCATCCCTGTGACTCCCTATATCAGAATTCCCTTCCCTGACCACCATTTCCTTATATATTTCATCTTCCTCTATTAGAATACAAGTTATTTCCAGAACCTTGCACAGTGCTAGGCATAAGGCAGGTACTTAATTAAACTAGTTTATTCAGGCTCTCATTACAGATTCATTCATTTTCAGTTTAGATATAATTTTCATAATTTTTACTCCTATATTATTTTTCTGTTTTTCTCTAGATTGAAACCATTTCCCTCCTTTGTTTTGCTCTCCCATTCCATATAAAGGGGAAGAAGTCCCTTTCGAAAATGAAGTCTATTGACTGATTTTGCTCTTTAGATGGGCATGTGGGAGGCCATGGAGGGGAATGAAAAGACTAGGAAGTGAACACAGCAGAATTCTATAATTGGTTTTTAAGGTAAGGCATACTTGAACCAACTCATAGAAACACAGAATTGGAAGAAACCTCAAGGGTCACTTAGTTTAACTCCCTACCCAATGCATAATGTGCCCACTGAGTGGGTGAACACCTCTCATGAGAGGAGCCTTAATGTTTTGTAAGACGGCATGCTTTACGTTTTCACAGCATAAATTGTTGGAAAGTTCTTCCTTTTACTGAATCAAAATAAGCCTTTTTATTATTTTCCCCAATTTTCCTAATATTTTTGTCTGGGGCCAAGTGGAATAAGTCTTTAAGACCTGTGACTTGGTCATATAGAAATGTCATTAGTAATAGGGATAACAATATTGCGTACCTCCCGGGGAGGGGGGGGTTGTGAGGATCAAATGAGATAATATTTGTAAAGTGCTTAGAATGGTACGTGGCATAGAGGAGCCATAAAAAGAGGGAGAGACAGAGAGAGGCAAAGACAGAGACAGAGTCAAACACATAGACAGGGATGGAGACAGGGATGGAAAAACAAAGGCAAGACAGGAACACCCAGAGACTTTTAAAAATATGACTTTTGGGTTAGTTATTTTGCATAAGACTTAACTATATTTTCTTGTCTACCAGTTTCCCTTGGCAACTTATCAGGTAATACACAAATATGTGCAGTTGTCAAGCAACAAATTCCTGTAGTTACAGATCTGCTAAATTTG
This sequence comes from Monodelphis domestica, assembly GCF_027887165.1. Lineage (NCBI taxonomy): Eukaryota > Metazoa > Chordata > Mammalia > Didelphimorphia > Didelphidae > Monodelphis > Monodelphis domestica. The sequence goes on along the minus strand of NC_077227.1, from coordinate 260,199,457 downwards.
GAACCTCGATTAGTTCCAATCAAGTTTACATTAGGTAAAAGGGAAAATAAAGTCACTGACTGAAATTTCAAAGGCATATTTAACAAAGATAAAATCTTACACAAGCCATGAATTATTATTAAAAAGTCATTTTGTTGATTCATTTTTCTCTTACATGACTTAGCCTTTTTTTGGGGGGGGGGATGTAGAACAATCGAAATTTAGTGCTTTTCACTGGTACCACTGTCCAGAAAACCCTAGATAAGCAGGCATCCATGGGTATGCAGGTATACTAAAATGTATGAGTACTCTAGGATTTTTTAAAGAAGACGATCCAGGGTTTCTTCTCAATGCAGGTAGCTTCATTGGCCAAAACTCATTTTGACAAAATTCTTCATGGATTGTCCCTGGATTCAGAAGTTTCACGTTTGAGCATACATCTTCCTCAATAGAATCATGTCGGTCTCAAAGGAGTGAGGTTTTCCCTTACTTTACCACATTTGAATGGCACAAATTTGCTTCCCCTCAAATATTAGGTGCTTCATAGTGGTAATAACCTTTCAGTTTATCAACTGGATTAGCATCTAGTTAACCGCAAGTCTCTCAAGATGCTTACAGCTCAGATTGGAACACTTTAAACAAATGTCTCTTTTGATAGTAAGTGCTTTAATGTAGGAAATATTGAGTGTGTTTCTGGGACTATACTGACTCAAGGGCAAGAAAGCAGAAAGAAACCATTTGCCTTTTAAGTGGTACTTGTGTTTGATTTGACATTTATTGTATGGTGGTCTCTGACTGTGATGTGATTTAAATAAGGTAAACATTGACTTAAGATTGGCCAATCTTTTTTTTTTTTTTTGAGAGAAAAAGAGAACCGTTGGGATCATTGGGGAATGACTAATAATGATGATTTTGTAATGGCTTGAAAATGTAAAGTACTTTCAAAATGTTAAAGTGGCAGTGGATAGTATGTATATTTGGGAATAGATTTTTGTGTATTTTCTGCTCTAATCACTGTGAATGTGAATTCTGTATAGGCTTATTTTTCTCCTTCTTTTGAAGTGGCTTCCAATAACTAGTTCTGTAGGTGTTTTTAGTTCCCTTCCATCCTTCCTTCCTTCCCTCCATTCCTCTCTCTTTTTCCTTTCCTCCCTTCATCCTTCCCTTCTTCCTTTATTTTCATATGCCTTAGTTAAATCAAAGGTATTCTTCCTGAAGGTCCTGCATTTAGTGATGTTTCCATTGCCTTAGATCTCAGTAGACTTTAAATATTATTAACATTGGGATCTAGTCCAAGAAATTGCTTACTGTCTTTCTTGCAACACTCAGCATATAAATCTTGAATTACTGCTGACTGAAGACATGTAAAGTACAAATCAATAAGCATTTTGTTTCCGTGTCTTTCAGGATAAGTGAATACATGAGCAAGAATCTCAGAATACAGGCTTAGAAACTAGTTAGAAGTGTATCTTTTAGGTCATTGAACAAAATCAGATCCTATTACTCATGTGTTGGGGTTTATTTCATTACCTTGCTTTGAAAGGATTATTGTAGAGGGATAATTCTTATTAAGTACATATAGAACCTCAGAGGTCCCATCAGTTACTTTTCACTATCTTCTAGGGACTGATTCCAGTTCTTCAGTGATCTACAATATAAGTAGCCCCTCTACTGAAGCAAGTCTGAGCCTACCTATGCCTTAATAGATAAACTTAATGGATTGTTGTGGTCAGAACAATTCTTCACCTTACAGTCCACCATCTGGTGTTTATTCTCTCTAATTTCAGGCTGAAATTAATTCAGATGAAAGACATACAGTCCCTAATATAACTAATATTAGGAGTCTTTCCAACTTGAGTCCTTCCTTAGATAATTTCTGTTATTGTTTTCTCAAATACTAGGCTACTATTTTTTTATTGCTTCTATTTCTTGCTTATATTCCATTGATCTGATTTTTTTGGGCCAGTACCAGATGGTTTTAACGATTATTGCATTATAGTAGGATTTGAGGTCTTGAAGAACCATTCCCCTATCTTCATACTTAATTTTTTTTCCCATTCGACATTTTAGACATTTTGTTCCTCCAAGTAAAATTTTCCACTATTTGCTATAGTTCCAGAAAGTATTCCTTTGGTATTTTGATTTGTACAGCACTAAATTTATAAGTGAATTTTGATATTATTTTGTTTTACTGGAATGGGTTAACTGTTGTCACTGAATATGCCTCCAGTTATTTTAGTTGATCTTTATTTCTTTAAAGAGAGGTATTTGTAATTATACTTTTACATGTTTTGGGAAAAGGAGTCCTAAATGTTTTTGTTTTGTGTATTTTGAAATAAGTTTGAATAATTTTTTTAAATTTTTCCCTATTTTTCTCCCTGGATTTTATTATTGCCACATGGAAATGACTTTTGTGGATTAAATTTTGTATTCTGCTACTTTACTGAAGTTATTGTCTTAATTGGTTACTACTCTAATATCCTCTTGTTTTATTTTTAAGTAAACACTAGAGAAAGGATCTATCTTTGTTTTACTCCTGCATTTACTGGGAAACTTCTAATGTTTCCCTATTATGTATGATTTTGGTTTTGGATATATATGTTTTAATCATGTTTAAAATGGGCTTACAAGTATTTTTCGTTTTTTAGAATAAATGTGTTCTGCTTTGTCAGAGGTTTTGTTGTTATATGTCATTATAATAATTTGATTTGAGACCTTTTTGTTTTTTAATATAATTAATCATGTCAATTATTCCCAATTATTAAAACAGCCTTACAATCTCTGTTATAAGGCCATCTCAATTAAAGGGAATAATTTTTGGCTATATTTCTAAAGTCATTGTCTAGGATTTTATTTAAAAATTTTTATTTCAAATTCAGTAGTGATGTTGATTTATAATTCCTTCTCCACTTTAACTTGACCTGCTTTGGTTTTAGGAAAATATTTTTTTTCATAAATAGAATTCTAAAGAGTATTTCATTTTTCAGTTAAAAAACAAGCTTGTGTAGTCTAAATATTGATTGATTCTTTAATATTTGATATAATTTACCTGAAAGCCCATCTGAATGAAGATTCTTTGGAAGTTTGATTTCCTTTAATAAAATAAGATTGTTTAATATCTCTTTGATATTTTGTTAGTCTTGGCATTTTATATTTAAACTTTCAGTTTTGCTTCTATATAATTATGCATGATAGTTTTGATCATTCTTTTATCCTACATTTTATTTCACCTTGTTCATTTGGTTATTTTTTCCTTGCTCTTTTTAATTAGATTAATTAAAGGTTTATCTTTACTATTTATCATGACAGAACTTTTTTAATGAATTCTGTAGATTTTTAAAATTTTCAACTTATTTTTCACCTGACTTTCAGCATTTTCTCTTTTATGCTTTATTTTGTTTTCATTCATTTTCTATGTTCTATATTTAGTTCCTTAATTTTCTATTTTATTAATATATTTTCTTAGAGAGATAATTTCTCCTTTCTGGGCTAGCTTATTTGTATCTATCCCAGAAATTTTAGCATATTGTCTTATCACTATTATTGTCTTTCACACTATGATTAAGTGTTGTTATAATTTTTTCTTTAACCTACTTTTTAAGTTGTTATTAAGTCTCCATTTAGATGTCTTTTGTTTGTGTGTTCTGTAGTAACTACTATATTTATTGAATTTTGCTATTTTTAAAGATATGTTTAATATTTCTGCCTTTTTACATTTATTTATAATTTCTTTGTGCCCCTCACATGTAGTATAGTTGAAAGATACCATATGGTACTGGCAGCCTTGTCTTCTGAAACCCCCAGATTGATCCATGCCCCAGATCAAACATTAAATCTTCCAGTACCTGTCAATCACTCAACCTAGAACTCAGTTGAAGACAATCAAACCTCAAGCACATCTTAATCATTCAAGCTCCAGTGAATTCAGTTCACCAGATGAATGCCTTCCCTTTCTATATAAATCCTCCAATTTGTGTAGTTCTTTGGAAATCCCAGGACTGTTTCTCTGGTCCCAAATTATAATCTAATTAAAAATTCTTTGTTATCACTATTTAGTAGTTCTGATTTATTTACAGGTTGATAGTGATGAGAAATAAGTGTTTTCTTTAATTCTCCTTCAGAAGATGAAGTAAATTTGATTTAATTTCTCTAGTGGTTTAGATATATTTGCCTTTTGCCACATTTTGTTGAATTTATGTTTAACATTTTTCATATAACCCTCTTTTCTCCTCTGACATTGCCACAACCCTGGTTATACCTGACTCTGGCCATTTTAACTGGTTCTTCTCTATGCCCGGAATTCTCTCCTTTTTTATCCTTACCTCTTAGCTTCCCTGACTACTTTTGAGTTCCACTAAAATCTGATCATCTTTTAGAAGTCTTCCTTGATTTCCTTTAATACTAATATCCTTTTGTATCTTCAGTGCTTAGCACATTACTTGGCATAAAGAAGGAAACTGATAAATGTTGACTATTGACTGACTTCCACATACTCCTTAAAGGTTTTTCTGGTCCTTTCTTCATTCTTTTTCTTATATCATTAGGAAACCTCCCTTTTAACAAATGGCTGTAGTTAGAACAGACAATTCAGTGTTTTGACCACATCATAAAATTTATGTCTCATTTTTAACTTCTAGATCACCACATTTCTGCCAAGAGGTAAGTAGCATATTTCATCAATTTTCTGTAGTCAGACGTCACTGCATTGGCTAGAGTTCTGTTGTCTTTCAAATTTTTTTTCCTTTACATTATTGTGATCATTGTCCTCTTGATATTCTTATTTCTCTTCATACAAGTTTTCATAGATTTCTCTTAATTCATCATATTTGTCACTTCATATTCATATAAACCTAATATTCCATTATATGACTCTACCACAATTTTCTCAAGCATTTCTCATTTATTAGATAACCATGCCCCTCCCATTATTTTGTGCTATATAATAAAAAAAATATCCTCTTTAAATGTTTGTATGTGTAAGGCCTTTCCTTCTGTCTTTGACCTCTTCAGATTATTTACACCAATGGAGAAATCATGAGTCAAAGGACAGCCACAAATTAGTGACTTTTATTACTAATTAGAGTAACATATATGTGTTTATTTTTGTAGTGATAACTCTTCTTACATTATTTACACCCCAATATTATTTATTTATTTATTCTCAACTACATATTCTAACAAATTTTCACTCAAGTTTTCCTAAGTTATATGACTGAACTTATGTCTGTTCTTCCTTTCCCTTCCCTGTCTCAGTGCTGGCAGGCAATTTGAATTGGGATACACATGCTAATACTACTTTTAAAAGCTTTTTTTTTCTTTTTTGCTTTTGTCTTTGGTTCTGTTCTTTGTTTCATGATCTCTGGGTAGCCCAATTACCTTTTTGGGTAGTGGGTACCCCTGATTTTCATTAATTTTCCTTCAATGGGTTATTTTAAATCTGAATTTTTACTCATTTTCTTTTTAGTCATAGACTCTAGAGCTGGAAGAGACCCCTAGAATTGATCTAGATTAACACCATCATTTGTTTTAATTTAGTCAATTTAGAACATTATTCATTGGTTATAAGAATCATATTCTTTCCCTCCCTGCCTTCCCCCAACCCTCCCATAGCCAACACACCATTTCACTGGGTATCACATGTGTCCTTGATCAAATCCCATTTCCATGTTGTTGATGTTTGCACTAGGATGTTCACCCAGAGTCTACATCCCCAGTCATATCCCCCTCAACCCATGTAATCAAACAGTGGTTTTTCTTTTGCGTTTCTACTCCCAGTTTTTCCTCTGAATGTGGATAGTGTTCTTTCTCATAAGTCCCTCCAAATTGTTCTGGATCATTGCATTGCTACTAATGAAGAAGTTCATTACATTTGATTGTACCACAGTGTATCAGTGTATAATGTTCTCCTGGTTCTGCTCCTTTCACTCTGCATCAGTTCCTGGAGGTCTTTCCAGTTCACACAGAATTCCTCCAATTCATCAATCCTTACAGCACAATAGTATTCCATCACCAACAGACACCACAATTTGTTAAGCCATTCCCCAATTAAAGGGGATCCTCTCATTTTCCAATTTTTTGCACCTACAAAGAGCGCAGCTATGAATATTCTTGTACAAGTCTTTTTCCCTATTATCTCTTTGGGGTACAAACCCAGCAGTGCTATGGCTGGATCAAAGGGCAGACAGTCTTTAGTGCTCTTTGGGCATAGTTCCAAATTGCCCTCCAGAATGGTTGGATCAATTTACAACTCCACCAGCAATGCATTAATGTCCCAATTTTGCCACATCCCCTCCAACATTCATTACTTACCTTTTCTGTCATATTAGCCAATCTCCTAGATGTGAGGTGGTATCTTAGAGTTGTTTTGATTTGCATCTCCCTGATTATAAGAGATTTAGAACATTTTTTCATGTGCTTATAAATAGTTTTGATTTCTTTACCTAAAAATTGCCTATTCATGTCCCTTGCCCATTTATCAATTGGGGAATGGCTTGATTTTTTGTACAATTGATTGGGCTCCTTATAAATTTGAGTAATTAGACCTGTGTCAGAGGTTTCTGTTATGAAGATTTCCCCCCAATTTGTTGCTTCCCTTCTAATTTTGGTTGCATTGGTTTTGTTCTTACAAAAACTTTTAAATTTAATGTAATCAAAATTATTTATTTTGCATTTTGTGATTTTTTTCCCCTAACTCTTTCTTGGTCTTAAAATCTCCCCCCCCCCCCCAAAGATCTGACAAGTATACTATTCTGTGTTCACCTAAATTACTTATAGTTTCCTTCTTTATATTCAAGTTATTCACCCATTCTGAGTATATCTTGGTCTAGGGTGTGAGATGTTGATCCAAACCCAATCTCTCCCATACTGACTTCTAATTTTCCCAGCAGTTTTTGTCAAATAGTGTATTTTTGTCCCACAGGCTGGGTTCTTTGGGTTTATCATGACTGTCTTGCTGAGGTCACTCACCCCAAGTCTATTCCACTGATCCTCCTTTCTGTCTCTTAGCCAGTACCATATTGTTTTGATGACCCACTGCTTTATAGTATAGTTTGAGATCTGGGACTGCAAGGCCATCTTCCTTCACATTTTTTTTCTCCATTATTTCCCTGGATATTCTTTATCTTTGGTTCTTCCAAATGAACTTTGTTATGTTTTTTTTTCTAATTCAGTAAAAAAAGTTTTTTGGTAATTCAATGGGTATGGCACTAAATAAGTAAATTAAGTTGGGTAGAATTGTCATTTTTATTATGTTAGCTTATACTTTCCATGAGCAATCTATGTTTTTCCAATTGTTTAGATCTAGTTTTAATTGTTTGAAGTGTGTTTTGTAGTTGTGTTCATATAGATCCTGTGTTTGTCTTGGCAGATAGATTCCTAAGTATTTTATATTGTCTAGGGTGATTTTAAATGGAATTTCTCTTTCTAATTCTTGCTGCTGAGATGTGTTGGAAATATATAGAAATGCTGATGACTTAATGTGGATTTATTTTGTATCCTGCAACTTTGCTAAAGTTGTTGATTGTTTTGAGTAGCTTTTTATTTGATTCTCTAGGATTCTTTAAGTAGACCATCATATCTGCAAAGAGTGATAGCTTGGTCTCCTCATTGCCAATTTTAATACCTTCAATTTCCTTTTCTTCTCTAATTGCTACTGCTAGTGTTTCTAGTACAATGTTAAATAATAGAGGTGATAATGGACATCCTTGTTTCACTCCTGATCTTATTGGGAAGGCTTCTAGTTTATCCCCATTGCAGATGATGTTTGAGGATGGTTTTAGATAAATACTCTTTATTATTTTTAGGGAAGGCCCTTCTATTCCTATGCTTTCTAGTGTTTTCAATAGGAATAAGTGTTATATTTTGTCAAAGGCTTTTTCTGCATCTATTGAGATTATGATATGATAATTTTTGTTGGTTTGCTTGTTAATATGGTCAATTATGTGAATGGTTTTCCTAATATTGAACCATCCTTGCATTCCTGGTATAAATCCTATTTGGTCATAATGAATAACTCTTGTGATCATTTGCTGGAGTCTTTTTGCTAGTATTCTATTTAAGATTTTTGCATCTATGTTTATTAAGGAGATTGGTCTGTAGTTTTTTTCTTTGTTTTTGTCCTGCCTGGCTTTGGAATCAGTACCATATTTGTGTCATAAAAGGAATTTTCTAGAACTCCTTCTTTGCTTATTCTGTCAAATACTTTGTATAATATTGGGATTAGTTGTTCTTTGAACATCTGATAGAATTCATTTGTGAATTCAACTGGTCCTGGTGATTTTTTCTTAGGGAGTTCTTTGATGGCTTGTTCAATTTCTTTTTCTGATATGGGGTTGTTTAGGTATTCTATTTCCTCCTCTGTTAGTCTAGGCAATTTATATTTTTGTAAATATTCATCCATTTCACCTAGATTGCCATATTTGTTGCTATATAATTAGGCATAATAATTTTTAATGATTGTCTTTATTTCCTCTTCATTAGAGGTGAGGTCTCTCTTTTAATCTTGGATACTATCAATTTGGTTTTCTTCTTTCCTTTTTTTAATTATATTGACCAGTACCTTGTCTATTTTATTTGTTTTTTCAAAGTACCACCTTCTAGTCTTATTTATTAAATGAATTTATTAAATGAATAGTTCTTTGAATTTCAATTTTATTAATTTCTCCTTTGATTTTCAGGATCTCTAATTTAGTCTTCATCTGAGGATTTTTAATTTGTTCACTTTCTAGTTTTTTAATTTGTATGCCCAAATCATTGACCTCTGCCCTCTCTAATTTGTTAATATATGAACTCAAGGATATAAATTTCCCTCTGAGTACAGCTTTGGCTGCATCCCATAGATTTCGAAAGGATGTCTTATCATTGTCATTTTCTTCAATGAAATTATTGTTTCTATGATTTGTTATTTAACTAACCAATTTTGGAGAAACAAATTATTTAATTTCTAATTAATTTTTGATTTGCCTCTCCATGTACTCTTACTAATTATTATTTTCATTACATTGTGGTCTGAGAAGGTTGCATTTATTATTTCTGCTCTTTTGCACTTGTTTGTAATATTTTTATGCCCTAGTACATGGTCACTCTTTTTGAATGTACTATGTGCTGCTGAAAAGAAGGTGTACTCCTTTTTGTCCCTATTTATTTTTTTCAACATATCTACTAACTCTAATTTTTCTAAGATTTTATTCACTTCTCTTACCTCTTTCTTATTTGTTTTTTTATGAGATTAAGCTAAGCTGAGTTGGACTTGCAAAGCTGGATATGCCCTGAGGCCAAAACCTTGGGAAAGGGGTGGGGCAATATGGAGTGTCTCCCCTGCTGTTACTAGGCTGTGTCCTCTGTGCTTCTCCTCAAGTTGCCTTCTAGCTGCCTGTATTTGGAGCCCTGAGCCTGGCATAACTTTGCCCGCAAGGTACTCCCTCCAGGCTAGCACCCTTGCCAGCCCAGAGATTCCAGCCACCGCTGGAGGCTCAGTAAGGCCCTGGGACCTTCCTTCTTCCTTCCCCTTAAACAGAATGGTCTCAAATTCAGGCTTTTAGTGGGGCATACCTTTTAAGTTGAGTCCAGCAGGAGGGTTCCTTAGTTCTGTCCTGTTGTTAGGTTTGGTTTACAGTCCCCTAGGAGTGTTTGTCTTACTATCAGTGAGGAAGGGTTTTCAGGGGTCTGAACTTTCACTGCCTCTACCCCATCATCTTGACTCTGCCTCCCAATGACATCATTTTTTTAGTTTCATCTTTATGCTATTTTAATAACAAATTTACACATAAATTTTCCAAAGTCACATAATTCATGTTGTTTCCCTTTCCCCTCTCAGAGTTGACAAGAAATTCAATCTGGACTGGTCATGTATTATCATATTTCATTATTTCCATATTATTCCATAGTATATCCAAATATAATATATTTCCATATTATTCATTTTTGTAAGTGAACAATCGCATAAAACCAAAACCCCAAGTAAACAAGTGATAAATCACATGGTTTTTTTTTGTTTTGTTTTGTTTTTTTGGATTTCTACCCTGGCACTTCTTTCTTTGGAGGTAGATAGCATTCTTTTCATAGGTCCCTTAGAATTGTCTTGGATCATTGTGTTTCTATTAGTGGCAAAGTCTATCACATTTGATTGTTCCATAATATTTCAGTTACTGTATATAATGTTCTCCTGGTTCTGTTTATTTCACTGCATCAGTTCATGTAGGTTCTTTCTGAAATCATCCTGTTCATCATTCCTTATAGTACAATAGCATTCCATCACCATTATATACCACAATTCATTCAGCCACTTCCTAGTTGAGGGATCCTCCTTCATTTTCCAATTTTTTGTCACCACAAAAAGTGCAGATATAAATATTTTTGTACAAGCAGGTCCTTTCCCACTTTTTAAAAAATCTTTGGGAGACAGATCTAGTAGTGGTATTGTTGTATCAAAAAGTATGCATTATTTTATAGCCTTTTGGGCAAAATTCCAAATTGCCATCCAGAATGGTTGGATCAATTCACAAATCCACCAGCAAGGTATTAATGACCCAATTTTGCCACATTCCCTCCAACATTTATTATTTTCTTTGGCTGTCATATTGGCCACTTTGATACATGTAAGGTAGTATCTCAGAGTTGTTTTGATTTGCATTTCTACAATCAGGAGGGATTTGGAACATTTTTTCATATGATTATTGATAGTCTTGATTTCTTCATGTGAAAACTGTCTATTTGTATCCTTTGATTATCAATTGGGGGATGACTTGGATTTTTATAATTTGACTTAGTTCTTTATATATTTGACAAATGAGACCTTCATCAGAGAAATTTCTTATAAAATTTTTTTTCCCAGTTTGTAGCTGGATTGCATTGGTTTTATTTGTACAAAATTTTAATTTTAATATAATAAATATTATTCATTTTATATCTTATAATGCTCTCTATATCTTGTTCATTCATACATTCTTCCCTTCTCCAAATATATGACAGATAAACTATTCTACATTTCCCTAATTTACTTATAATAAATCATGTGTTATCTCTTCATTGTCATTATATCAGTGAAGACTTAAAATAGAAAGAGGGTCAGTGAACTAAATATGTAACTAAAAAACTAGAATATAAATTAACAAAGCTTAAGCAAGTAAAATTGAAGGGTATTATATAGTTTAACTGATAAATCTAAAACTCAAAATTGTGAAGACAGGAAAGTGAGATAGTAGTACATTGGTAGAAAAAAAAAGAGTGAGTGATTGGAGATTATGATGATAACCAAAGATAGATTTAAGAGGAATGAGATGAAAGTGGGCATAGAAAAGATTATTATCACAAAAGAGAATTTCATATCTTGTGATAATGCTCATATGATCACAAAGTTATATAACTAGCCATAATCATATGTGATAATGAGATCTGAAACAACTACTTTTGTGAGTGACAGAATCAATTACAAACTGCAGATATAGGCTATGGTAGTTGAGGAAGTAGATAAACTGGAAGGCCAAGGTATTTGAGGAGATAGCAACATTTATTTTGAAGTCTCCAAATGAGATGGTAAAACTAGAAGTAAAGAAGAAGATTGTAAAACTGAGGAATTAAACTACCTTTAAAAGGAGAGAAAGTAGTCTGGAAGTCAGTAGATTGCAGAGAATTAATTTAGAGTCAGAGGACCTGAATTTTAATTCTGGCTTTCATTTTAGATTTCTGACCATGGACAAAGTAATTTCTCCTTCTGGCATTAGTTTTTTTTTAACCCTTACCTTCCATCTTAGAATCAATACTGTGTATTGGTTCCAAAGCAGAAGAGTGGTAAGGGCTATGCAATGGGGGTCAAGTGACTCCCAGGATCACACAGCTGGGAAGTACCTGAGTCCAGATTTGAACCTAGGACCTCCCATCTCTAGGCCTGGCTCTCAATCCACTGAGCTACCCAACTGCCCCCCAGGCATCTTTTTTTTTTAACATGTATGGAATTGGATTAATGGAACAAGTTATTTTCAAACAACCACATTTTAAAAGCATTGGTTTATAGTAGGTCTCACCTTGCTGATCATCCCTCACCATTCATACCTCCATTTATTTACTTTTATTCCTGCACACTTTCCACTCAAGTCCTGAATGTAATTGATCAAGAGAATCCTTTCAATAATTGAACTTGCCATTTAAAATTTCCTTTTGCAAATATAGGCCAGGGGAGTAGAAATGAGAGAACTCATATCTTCGTTTCCTGTCTCATTTATTCTATGTTTCCTATTTGTTCTCTGACTTCCTTGCTTATTGTTGGCGATAGCTATTCTTACTATTAAAATAAAAACAACCTACTAATGAAAAATTAATTTCTGATATTCTAAGACCTTATAAGATATTTATATGCTTCAATAAGTCTTTTTTCTTTACTCAATGATATGATTGTTTTGAAAGCAGTTCAGACATATGAACTCAAGGTTATGGCTGTCTTTCCCTTCCACCCAGTATAGTCTTGAAACATCCTAGGGAGAGAATATATAAATACTACATGAATCATTTTGGCTTAGTTGACTTAAATTTGAAAAATCTTATACTGGGTTACTTGGTTTTTAATTTTTTAAATTTATTTATTATTTTATTATATTTATTATATAATATATTTTATTATATTTATTATATAATATATATGATATATTATAATTAATTTAATTATTAATATAAAATTAAATTTTAATTTAATTAGAATTTTTTTCATCATAGGCAAAAGGAGATTATTATTCATTTCTTGACCCCAGCATGTTCCCCCTAGCACCTGTTCAAATATTTCTCATTTTTTTGTCCCTAACTTTTATTTTAATTCTTCCCCATTTCAGCAGATGATTTTACATCCTAAACTTTGCAGAGAAAATTGAGGTACATATACCTCTATATTCTTTTCCTTAAAAAATTAATTTCTTTTTTGCATTAAAATTTTCAGATATTCCCTTTTCCCTGAATTAGTGAAAGTATAACTTAACAAAAGGATATATGTATATATAAAATTGTGTCTTGCTTGTTTCTATTATCAGTTCTTTTTCTGGAGGTGAATATATACAAGTTATTTTTCAAACAATATTTCTGTGGCTATAATGTTCTCTTGATTCTCATTTCACTCTTTATAATTTCATCTAGGTCTTTCTATGTGTGTGTGTGTGTTTTTAATAAACCTGCACATCATTTTTTATTGAACAGTGAACAATCAATCACATGCAATAATTTTTTTAGCCATTCCTTAATTGATGGCCATCCCTTCAATTTTAAGTTTTTTGCCATCTCAAAGAGAGCTGCTATACATATTTTAGAGTACATAGATTCTTTTATGTTTCTCTTAATTACTTTAGGAGACAAACCTAATAGTAGTATTGCTGGATCAAAAAACCCTGCAAAGGACGCATTTAGTATTTCTGCTTTTCTGCATTTAACTTTAAAATGTTTCTGTTTTAATATGTTATTTTTTTGTAAAGGTTCCATGTACCAATGAGAAAAAGGTATATTCCTATTTTCATTCAGTTCTTTGCAGATAGTGGGGACTATGGATGTAGAACACTGAATGTCAGACTCTAATGTTTAGTTTTGCTGAGCTGCTTTCCTTCTACTTCTTTTTGTTCTTTGTTAGAAAGAGGTAGCTCAGTGGGCAGAAACTTTATATTCAGAAATAAAGGTGACATAAAAAGAAAATATATAAGATAAATTTAATAAAACAAAAAAAGGCAGTTTTTGAAAGTAATCTTCATAAACTTTCCTATCAACTTCTATCATTTCTCACTAGTTTCAGCTAATTCTGGGCTTTAATACCCCTGAAACTATTGTTAGAGGTCCACATTACTCTTATATATCCATTCTTAGTTTCTTTCCTTTGTTCCATTTTCTGTATATATCTTTTAAAAGCTAGATTTTTTTAAATGAGACATTTTTCAATAGGTAAGTGGTAAAAGAATAGTATTGGATAATATATGTGTGTATATACACATATATAGTATATATCTGCATGCATGTATATTATACATAAATGGTACAGGTCATATATATGTGTGTTTGTTATATATATGAGAAACATGTTATATAATATAGATTATTAATAATCAAATGAAAGATTTTCAAAATCTCCTTTATATTAAACACTGACTAAGAGAATAGATGATGATAAAGTTATGTGCTGGCATGGCTAGGGCAGATCAGGCATATTGACACAGGATTGGGATGTTATAAATTGGTACAACCTTTTATTCAAGGAGTATGAAATTTCATGATAAATAGTCATTGCATTACATAAAAAATTATCTGCACAAAAATATTCCTCATAATGTTGTTTAAAATGGCGAAATGTTAGGAAAGAAATTAGCCAGTCAGTCATTGGAGTATGACTGAAAAAATTATGTTATATAATGTAACGAATTAAATTTAGGGGTTTGAGTAAATATGTGAGAATTCTAAAATAATATTGTGGTTGCCAATTTAAAATATTATAGCTCAAGTCAAAGTGACTTTTAATAGCTTTTATTTACAAAGAGGCAGAAAGAGTGAAAGTAGAGAAATACAAAAAGAGGGTAGAGAAGATGTCTAGCCTATCACATTAAATATTGCTCAGGTGCTTACCTTTGACTGGAGTTCTACCCATGAGGCATCCTCCAAGAGGAGAAGGCCTCTCTGGAACTAATCTCTCAATAGAAGCCAGGAAAGGAAGGCCAGCTACTCACCCAAGAACCAGTCCAAGAGCCAAGGTCCCAAGTCAAAGCTCTAAGAGGCAGTCCCAGTTCAAGCCTAAGACCCCAGCCAAAGACTTTCAGGACTTTATATAGTCACCTCCTGTCCCTTCCCCTCTTCACAGGAGCCAATCACAGCTTCCAAATTGTCAAGCACTGCCCAGGGGGCAGTGTCTGTGGGAGCCACACTGAAGGTGCCAACTCTTATCAAAGGATTCACAAGTTTATGATTGATTGGGTTAAAAGGGTGACTTGTGAATTCTCTTACTTGATAATAGTGTTAAATAGGGGTTAAGTAAGTGTTAACTCAAAATAGACAAAGAGAATAATGAATTCCCTTTCACAATGAATTGAATATAATGTCAAGTAAGGGACAAATATGAAGAATTTTTAAAATGTGGGTACTGATGTAAGGGGAAGGAAGGAGAACTCAATGAAAATATACATACAAAAAAAAAAAGACAACAGTAAGAAAACCCTAGTGAATTAATAAAAACCCTGGAAATTAAACATATGCATGACAATTGGGGAATAGCTAAACAACCTGTAGTATATGATCATAATGAAATTATGCTATTAGGAAATATTATTGAGTCCAAAGAAACAATGGGAGACATATGATGTAGTGATTTTTTTCCTGTTTCCTCTTTTATTTGTTCAAGTATTCTTCAATCATTAGACATGCATTTCCAGTATTATGTTATTGCTATAGCTAGCATTTCTAGCACTATGTCAAATAATAGTGGCGACAGTGGGCATTCTAGTTATTATTGGGAAATCTTCCAGTGTTCTTCCATTACAAAAAAAAAAAATTGCTAGCTCTTGATTTTAGATAAAGGCTTTTATCTTATTATGGTCCTATTTCCTGTTTTTTTTTTTTTGGTAATTTTTAAAAATAAATAAGTGCTTTACTTTTTGTGGTAGCAAAAATCATGAAATAAAGTGGGTGCTCATCGATTGGGGAATAGATGAACCAAATATAGCTTATGAATGCAGTAGAATACTGTTGTGTCTTGAGAAAAGATGAATATGAAGAATTAAAAGAAACTCAGGAAGACCTGTGTGAACATGTAAAGTAGAGTCAGGAGACTAATATATAGAATAACTAAAGTAGCAAAAAATAAAACAAAAATAAAACATTAAAAGGCAGCTAACAATTGCATTGATAAATCTTGGTCCTTGAGAACAGATGATGAAAGACATTTCTCTCTTCTCAACTGATAAGTATGCCTATCAATATACAATATTACTTCTCTCAAGATGTGTAATTATTTTGTTAACTAATTTTACTTAATTCTTAGTCATTGAGGAGTGTAATGCTTCTAAGTATCATGAATGGGTTGAGGTGGGATGGGATACATCTATATTATCTCTATATTATTTATAGTTGTCATTTAACATACATTTAAAAAATGCTATGATTTTTGTTTTTTTCTCCATTCATTTGCTTAGTACTAATATGACTAACTTTGCTAGCAGTTTTTCTAATGTTGAAACACCATTGCTTTCCTGGTTTTAATCTAAATTGACCTTGAAATTCACATTTAAATTCATCATAACCATAGACTTTTTTGGGGAGGGAAGAAAAACTAATTTATCACTTGTGTATTTATTTATTTTTTTTGAGATCTGGCTAATTAAAAAATTTTTCATTTTACATTTTATTCACTTGGATGTTCTATATTTTCATAGCAATTCATCAATTTCATTTAAATTTTGTTGTCATATAATAGAGTACAATGTATTTAGAATAAGTGTGGTATAGTAGAAAGTGTGGGTTAATGGAAGTTGGGAGAGACCTGCGTTTGAGTCTGACATTTATATTAGTGGTGGTGAAACTATGTGTTCATTTATGTTCTTTGAACCTCAGTTTCTTCATCTCTAAAATGGACATGAAAATATTTAATGCACTTCCTGGATTCAGGGTTGTTAGTATTAATAATGTGCATTAAATGCTTTGCAAACATTAAAGCACTACATATGTATCACTTGCTGTAAATTATTAGAAACAATGATATTAACTATTTCTGTGGCAGCTAGGTGGAACAGGGCATAGAGAGCCAGGCCTGGAGTTGGGAGGATCTGGGTTCAAATCTGGTATCAGATATTACTTAGTTATGTGACCCTGGGAAAGTCTCTAATCCCATTTACCTAGACAGTACTTTTCTCTTTTTGAGTTGTTACTAAGAAAGTAAGACTTTAAAAGAAAAAAAAAAAACTATCTCTAACCTATTCATTGTGACTTCCTTCCTATTTTTTCATTGGGATAATTTGATTTCCCCCCTCAAATTAGGTGATGGTTTATCAATTATGCTCATCTTTTTTTTTTTTTAAAGCAGTTAAGGCTTTTCTTTGAAATTTTATTTTTTAATTGATCCAACCATTCTGGAAGGCAATTTGAAATTATGCCCAAAGGGCATTAAAAGACTACATACCATTTGATCCTGCAAAATGCTACTGCTGGGTTTGTACCCCAAAGAGATAAGGAAAAATACTTGTACAAAATATTTATAGACAAGCTTTTTATAGTGGCAAAAAAAATGGAAAATGGGATGTTTACACTTTTAGTGATTAAATCTAAAATTGGGCAGATCTTCCCACTCCACTTTAAGTATGGTGTTCTAAAAAATAGGCAGGGGTTACAATTGTAATCTTTACAATCATGGGAGAGTTAATTTTAATCTTCTCACCATACAATTTGCTTTTTTCTCCTCACTGTCCCTGATTCATTCATTTTTAAAGGAGAAGGAAATGGCAAACTATTCCAGTATCTTTGCCATGAAAACCCCAAAAGGAGTCACAAAGAGTTATATGTGACTATTATCAACTCAGTAACAAATTGCTGATAGGTTATGGCTTTAAATGGACTTCAGAAACCATTTGGTACAATCCTCTCAGTTTAAAGAAGAGAAAGTGAAGTTTGGGGAGGTTAAATGATTTTTTGTTTTATAGACTCTTGCTGCCTTGTGAAGTCATTTGCTTCTAGTTGTTGGATTCTAATTTTTAAAGACCAAATTTCATCCCTAGCTTTTTGGTCATCCTGTTCATTCTGGTCTCATTTTCTTTGTAGGTCATCTTTCACCTTCTTTACCTCATTTTCAAGCTGATTAATTATGACTTACAAGACACTATTTTCTGTTTACAGATGACTTATTTTATTTTATTTTTGCTTTTTAAGTTTTTTTTTTTTGCTTTGTAAGTTTTTTTTTTCCCCAGTTGTCTTCAGCCTCTCTTAATTGTTTTTTGAATTGTGTTTTGAGTTCTTCCAAAGCCTGTGTCCAATTCACTGGAGTTTTTGTGTTTTTGCTCAGTGTTCCTTGGTCCTCCTCTGTTTCATTTGCTCTTTGTTCATTTCCTGGATAGAAGCTGTCAATTGTAATTTCTTTTTTCTTTTTCTGTTGTTTACTAATATTTTTTTCCTTCTTTCCCCCTCCTTAGTGGCTATAATCTTGCTCCTCTGATTATTTGCTGGATCTGTGGGTTTGGGCTATTCTGTCTGGAAGAGGCTTCTTCTCTGCTCTGCTAATTGCCTAATTTAGGCTGATGGAGTATTAATGAGCCCTGAGGCCAGATCTTTCCCAGCTGGCAGTAGAAGCTGAAGGTGTAGGTGAAGGAAGCTATGCTTCCCTCCCAGTTAGCAAGGCATTCTGTAGTGGTTATAGCCTTTGCCCTGGTATAGGATTTAGATGGATTCTTAAAGTTACTCTCAGCTCAGTCTATGGGGGAGGAGTATTAGAGCTTGAGCTTCCCTGCCCTCTGAAGCCTTCTTATCTGCCCTATTGATAAGATTGTCAGGGTGGAGTTGATCTGAAGAGCTGTATGTGCCCTGAGGCCAAAACCTTGAGAAATGAGGTGGGGGCAAGATGGAGTGTTTTGGCTATGACTAGGCTTCTGTCTCTCTGCTTCTTCAGCTGCCTCTCTGCTACCTGTGTTCAATGCCCTGAGCCTGCCACAGCTGTGTCAGCAAGGCACTCCCTCTGGACTAGTGCCTTGGCCCACTCAAAGATTCCAGCTACCTCTGGAGACTCAGCACTGTAGGTGGGGGAGGGGTCTTGAGAATTTCCTTCTTCCTTTCCCTTGAACCAGAGAGTTCAAGAATTCAATCTCTTTTTGACATACCTTTTAAATTGAAGCTAGTAGGAGGGTCTCCCAGCTCTGTCTTGTTGTTAGATTTGGTTTTCTGTCCCCTTGAAGCACTTTGTTTTTGATTGGTGTGGAAGGGTTTTAGAGAGGTCTGGACTTTTGTTGTGTCTAAGCCATCATCTTGACTCTGCCTTGGACCTTTACTATTTTGCCACACTATGATAAAGGAAAATTCTGTTCTCTTCATTAGAGCCAATTCCTTCTTCTGTAAAATGAGAGGATGGAACTACATATGACCTCTTAAATTCTCCAAGCTCTAGCAGCAACTTATATATGTCATTCTTTTTATCACCTTTCCTTTTTCTCTTAAGCTTAGGAACTGGGAGCCTAAAAACCAGAAAATATGACCCTTTGGAGGGATTTGCTCATTTAAGGAAATACCTGGGGAGACTCTTTGTAAGTAACCAGCTTGATAGCTTAACAGAGCACAAGGGAGCAAGGAGTTGTGTAGACATAATTAGACCTAATTTATTTTGGAAAAAGTACAGTTTGTTTTACAATATTTATGAGCATGTGCATCTTCAGTCTATTGACTATGTCGTAATGTGTTTTGTAAAAGTAATGAAGTCTTTGTAATAGTGCTTTGCCATTAAAATCTTTGTCTGTGAAGTGGAGTGGAACCTGAGTGTCTTTTCTTGTGATAATTATTGGACTCATGGATTAGCGGAGTCAAATATTGTAGGCAATTGCTGTTAAAAGTCATTCTCTTCCTCTATGCTAGTCAGTTTCTTTAGTTCCTGAGCCATTCCCATGTGCCCTGTGTCCTTTGGGTAGCTGCTCGATCTAATCATACTGTGAAAATAGTGTTTCATTTCTGCAGGCACAGGGAGTTTGGTATTTGATTAACCAGCTTTCCATTTTCTGAACAAAATACATGGGCAAATCCACTTTGGAGGATGCTGAGGACTTGCAATAATTAATGACTTCTATGTGATTCTTGTGTTGAATGATATTTTTTCTGAGAACACAGGCTCATTTTTAATGTTGGCATCAAAATGAAATCTTAGGGTAGTCAATATTTGGTATGTTGCAACACTGGCAAACCCTGCCTGTCATGTAAATTACAGCTATAAGGTAAGAAGAATAATTTTTAATACACAAGCCCTCTCAAAATAATTTTTTTTAAATTCAACCAATACTTATTAAGCATCTACTGATGCTACCAGAGATCTCTTAATTACCAAATATGTTATTTTTTCTCAGTCCTCATTTAACTATTCCCTGTAGAATTGGGCAGTATTTACCTTCTTCTAGAAGCTTTCTTCTCTCTGGGATTTTGCCACAATGTTCTCTCCTGGTAGTGCAAGTGGATAAATCACTGGGTCTGAAGTTGAGGACATCTGACTACAAAAGCAATCTTTGACCCTTCCTTCCTTCCTTCCTTCCTTCCTTCCTTCCTTCCTTCCTTCCTTCCTTCCTTCCTTCCTTCCTTCCTTCCTTCCTTCCTTCCTTCCTTCCTTCCTTCCTTCCTTCCTTCCTTCCTTCCTTCCTTCCTTCCTTCCTTCCTTCCTTCCCTCCTTCCCTCCTTCCCTCCTTCCCTCCTTTCCTCCTTTCCTCCTTCCCTCCCTTCTGTATATTATTACCAAGGCAGAAGAATGATAAGGGCTAGGCAATGGGGGTTGTTTCTTGCCCAGGGTCATATAGCTAGTATCTGATTCCAGATTTGAACCCAGAACTTCCTGCCTTTCTCCATGGCTCTCCATCTACTGAGTCACCTATCTTCTCCCAGGCAAATCACTTTAACCACTATCTGCCTCAGTTTCCTTAACTGTAAAATAGAGATAATAATAGTATCTACCTGTCAGAGTTATTGGAAGGATCAAATGACATAATTGTATAATGCTTAACAGTGTTCATCTATAATAGGCATTTAATAAATATCCCTTCCCTTCCCTTTTTTTCTCTACCCTCTAATCTAACTTTTTAGCTTCAATATGCTTTACTTCCCTATCCACATTCTATGGTCCAGCTATACTGGCCTGTTCTTGGTACTGTTTCAAACCTGTCTTTTTTTTACCCCTCTCATCTCCACCTCATGGAACTTCTCAATTCCTTCAAGACAGCTCAAACATTACATGATTTAACGATGCTTTTCAAGATTGCCCCCAACTGTTAGTGCCCTTCCTCCCAACTACTTTGTATTTATTTTGCAGTTATTCTTACATTTTTATATGTGTACATGTTGTTCCCTACTTTCCCCACTACAATTGAGATAATTTGCTGATTTGTCCTTTGCACCTTGTCTACTCTGTTTTGTTCTGCCCACTCTATCTGTCCCAGGGACATGGCTTTTCTATCAGTATTTTTCTTGAGGAGACAGCTACAAACTGAAGATCATACTGAATTAGTCTCGATAGCCATTTTGCCCTCACCTTAGTCCCTCATCTTAACTTCTTTCTAGGTCACTTTAACCCAAGTGCTGATCTCCTTCTCTATTGCTTGGCTTTTTCTATGCTGCGAGTATGCTTCCCTTAAGAGGTTATATGAGGGGGTCAGCTAGATAACTCTGTGGATTGAGAGCCAGATCTAGAGGTCCTTGGTTCAAATCTGGCCTCAGACACTTCCTAGCTCTGTTATCCTGCAAATCACCTAACCCCCATTGCCTACCCTTTAGTACAATTCTGCCTTGGAACCAATACACAGTATCAATTCTAAGATGGAAGATAAGGGTTTAAAAATAAATAAATATATAACTATAATAAAAATAAAATAAAAATAAATAAATAAAATGAAAATAAAAAAGAGGTTATATGAGCAATATCTACCCAGAACATGAGCTAACCAGTCTGACAGCTGTGAGGGTGAAAATGAGGCTTAAAAACATCCCCAATCTTAGTCGATAGTTCTATCATTTTCCTATTATCCATGCATTTGACCAAAAGTCATAAATGACACCTCTCTTTCTATGTATATAGAGCAAGACCTATTAAAGTCTTTCTCATATCCTTCCCTTCCATACTGGTATATTTATCCTCCCTCAAAACATCATCCTTCTCATCAGAATTATTTTAATCATCTCCTATTACACCTTCCTGCTTCTAGTCCCTTGCCCCTCCAATCTATCTTTGACATTATTGTCAATTAATCTTCTGACTGCAGAAGTTGGATCATATTATACTTTTGTATAATATTCTTTGATGTTTCTGTATTGCCTCTTGAGTAAAGGCCTTAGCCTGATGATCATGGCTCTCCAGGATATGGTCTCACTCTAGCTACCTTTCCACTTCAGCTGACACCATTCTTATTCATTATACATGCTCCAGCCATACTGTTCTAGTCTCCTGAATGCATGCTGTCTTGTTCCAATTCCCCATAATTACTCATACTTTGCTCATGCTATTCTTTATGCATAGTATATATTCCTCTTTCTCAATTTCTGTATTTTTATCACCGATCCATCTTTTAAAGCCAAGGGTCTCTTGGAATCAGTTCTAAAGGTTTTTGAGAGCTGATTATTAAAATTTCAGTATGAACATTTACATTTCAGAAATCAGCAAATGCTACTAATTAGGGCTTGACATAATGTTTTGTTGATTGTCTAGATTTAAGAAAATGACAGAGAAAGTATAAGTAGTGCAGATTACACTTAAAAGTGTGTCATGGGCACTTTTTTTTTAATTTTTGGGAGAGCATACTGCTATTTAAAATCCAGCTGAAATACCACCCACCCCTACTAGTTTCCCCCTCAGCTAAAAGTAATTGCCTCATAGAAACATAACATTCCCAAATTAGAAGAAACATCAAAGATTAGTTCTTCCAGCCCTTACTCAAGCATAAATTCCATCCTACCAAGTGTTCAGCCTCTACTTGAAGGCTTCTAGTAATGGGATATTCACTATCTTTTAAGACAATGCTTTCTATTTGGGGTCAATTTTGATTGTTAAAATTATTCTTTTGGGGACAGCAAAGTGTCTCAGTGGATAGAAAGCCAGGCCAGGAAAGAGAGGAGGTCCTGGGTTCAAACTTACTGGATGTGTGACCTTGGGTTAGTCACTTAACTCTCATTGCTTAGCTCTTATGGCTCTTTTCTCTCTTAGAACAATGTGAAATATTGATTCTAAGATGGAAGATAAAGTTTTTTAAAAGAAGTCATCCATTTATATTAGAATCAAATTTGTCCAAGTCCAATCCTAATAGACCTGCCCCTCAATTAAAAAAAAATGGAAGTAAATCTAGACTATCCTATTAAGTCTATGGGAAAGGAAGGACTACTCTTACCCCTTGCTTAGTGCTACATGACAGAGTATTTCAGTTGTACCTGTGAGATTGGTAATTGACTCTTTAATGAACTCACTCTTTGCTTTTAATCTTTAATCTCCTTTTGCCAGCTCTACTTTGTACCTTGATTCTACTTCTGTCTCAAGTTTTCCTTTTGGATTTTTCACCATTGCTTTACTTCGAGTAATTCTGAATCATTTTTTTTTACCCAGTATTGAACTTAGCATCATGCCTTAGATAAAACTCTTGAGTTCTTATTTTGCAGTGCCATAATCTTAACCTCATCAAGTGCTTGGGTATATGTGGGAAACAGTGGGTCTCATTGTTGACCTGAACTTCAGCCCTCCATACCATGTTTCAAGTCAGCTGCCATCATAGAAGATGCTCATTTGTGCTTGGGGCCCTGCTGCTAATACTGGCCAGGCAGACTAAGACAAAATTGGCCAGATTACAACTTTATACTTATTGGTCCTAGTTCTACTTTAATATTAAGTAGAAACAGTTTAAATTCTACTCTCAGTCTTTCAAGTATCTGGAGATGGCTACCATGCCCCTTCTGAATGTTCTCTTGGTTTCTAGTCTTCTTATCATCTTGGTTTCTTCTGTTCCCCAAAGCCTTTCCCCACCCAAATCAGCAGCTTTTATCATTTTTGTCTCTCACAACTTCAAAAGATGTTCAGGGAGTTTAGAGTAATGATGGAATCATAATGAATTTATTGTGAAGTCAATTGATTCATTGATTCATCATGGAATGGAAAACCTAACTCATGATGGGCATTGATAACAATTTAGGATTTTCATTTGTGACATTTCTCAGGTTTGAAACCAACTTTTCCACAATGGCTACTGCTTTAGCAATGTGTATACATTTGGTCCAATTCTCCAAATGTGTTAAAGATTCATGTATCACCTTATACTCATTTCTGAGTTTTCAAACCCAAAGACTTTTGTTATTTAACAATTTTCTTTTCTTAGCTTTATATTGAAAAAACAGATATATTACTATATATACTTACCAGGAATTATAAATATTTCCTTAGTGTGATCTCCTTACATCTCTGTTTTCTTTTTGTTTGGGAATGTAACCCTGATTATTTTGAATCCCTTTGACCAGAGGGAAATATTGAGGATGAAGAAAAAATTAGGGATAAAAATGGGGCGTTTACCCTGGACTTAGTGGAAAATGTTGGAGAGGAGGAGATATACTGCCTAGGCACAATGGGAAAGAAAGTACCAGTGATTATAAGCCTTTATGGAACTGGAAAGAGAAACCTGCTTAAAATACAAGGGGAAGTAATTGCTTCAAGCTATGTTATTGGGATTATAATATAAAAATAAACTCAAAGAATTGAGGTATTTTGCATTGAAGTCTAGAGGTCTGGTTTTGTACTATGAACACAGTTGCCTAAGATGGAGATTATAGTAATATTCCCCCACAGGCCAGTTATTAGAGTTGGTCCTCTGGGAAAGGGAATGACTGCTATTTGTGGAAGGATAAGAAAAATTGAAAAACTTCAAGGCAGCAAAGGTGATGGTGAATAGTCACTCTATGGGAAATGAGACAAACTGTAGGACTTTGATCTAGACTTAAGGTCTCTAAAACTCCTTAGGGTTTCTTTCTTTTTTTATTTGTTTTTTTAAACCCTTATCTTAGAATCAATTGCATCTTAGTTCCAAGGCAAATGAGTGGTAAGGGGCTCAGCAATTGGGGTTAAGGGACTTGCTTAGGGTCAGACAGCTAGAGTGCCCAAGGTCAGTTTTGAAATCAACTTATTTCACAAACGATATCTGATCAATTATTGGGACCATGCTTGGGAGTCCTTTCATCTGAGTTGGAGCTACCAAAGCTTTGGCCATGTTGGAATAGTTTTTGAGAATTCAGAATAATTTCCTGAGAAATCACAGTGAGATTTTATTAAGAATTAGATATCTTAATGGGAGTTGAGGTGTTAGCTAATTAATAGTTCTCTTCTCTCAGGTCACATAATAAGATTCATGATTTCATCACTGTGGATTTTCTCCACAATACAGCCAAGTTAAATGTAGATATCTTTATAAAATCCATAAAAGATTAAGTCAAAAAGGGAGAGATTCTTTGTCAGGAAAGCTTTTTAGTACCAATCATACCATATTAATTCTTCCTATGAGATGAGATACTCTTGGATGGTTTTGGAGTTTTGAAGCCTGAGAATTAAGACTTGTCAGAATAACAAACCTTTCAAAATAGTTATCACTAGAGATATAATTAAGTTAAGGCAAGAAAACATTTCTTCCTATTGATTGGCCCCCTACACTTGCCTTAAGAAAAAGTTTTACTTATGATTATTATTACTTTATTATTATACTTTTATTATAGCTGTCTTGCAGAGAGGTTCAAAGGATCCTTAGGTTTTAAAATGTTTATAAGTGGGGGCAGTTAGGTATGGCTCAATGAATGGAGAGCCACGACTGGAGACAGGAAGTCTCTGGTTCAAATGTGACCTCAGTCACTTCTTAGCTGTATGACCCTGGGCAAGTCACTTAACCCCCATTGCCTAACCCTTATCACTCTTCTGCCTTAGAACCAATACATAGTATTGATTCTAAGATGAAAGATAAGGGTTTTAAAAAATGTTTATGTCTATGAAATTTGGCTTTTTTTTTTTTTGCTGTCACCCCATGCAGTCTCCTAATCATGCCCATGTACTTCTATGTTAAAATTACATTATTTTCTGTAAATATAGAAATTTTATATAAACATAGTCTTTTAAAGTCATTGTTCTCTTACCAATATAAATGTAATTTCTCATAAAACTACACCACAACCCCAAGAAAGAAAGGGGACAGCCAGAGTTTATTGAATTTCTTTTTGGGCAGTTACATGATTTCCTGAAGGTCTATTGCTTGTTTTGTTTTGTTTTGTTTTATTGGTTTTGTATCTTAGAGCCCTGGAATGGTGCACTCCTACATTCACTTTCATGGGTACAGAAGGGGCGCTGTGCTAACTATGTATTTGGTCATTATTTCCCCATTTTCTGTGTGTAGGCTTATGTTTTCTTCTATTTGACTAACCATTTCTCCCTTTTCTTATGTAGGGTTTATATGCGACTCCATGCTGGTACATCACATGTACAAAGTGATAAATAAATGGAATAATGCTCATCAGAATAGCACACTTTGAACTATGAAAAATGTTTCCCTTTTTTGTTCCCATAATTTATTTGATCTTTCTGACAGAGTCCAGCAATTAATTGAGGAAGGAGAGAAAGGGAGAGACAGACAGACATCTTAAGGTTGGCAGAATTTCTTTTGCTATGGACAGTTTGAACATTTGATGCTCCCCCCACTATTTATGTTATTTCAAGATATGAATACCACCCATATCCATTAGTCTTTAGCTGGGGGCTGTCACTGTATAGAACCACCCTGTGCATTTGGGTATCCACTTCTTAGTAACAGTAATAGCAAATGTGAACCATCCTTGACTCTGGATATTTATGCTATAAGATGATATTCATATAGCATTTACCTTTTCCTTTTTGGATGCTTAAATCTTATTTTTATTTTAAACTCTGCCCAAAACCATTCTCATTATTGTCTTCCCCTCTTTACCTGGGCTGCTTAGCCCATACCTTTAAGCAGTTTTGTTAGAATGCTTTTTTATTCACCCGTGAAGTGTTATATCATAAACCAACAGGCTTTAGGACCTTCCCTTCTCTTTTTAGCAAGTCACATAAAACCACAGAGAGTCAATTCAGCAGCTGTTGTCAAAAGCATGCAGATTTTTTGAATATTAGATTGATATTTGTTTTTGGCTTTAAAGGAAGAATCATCAGTAAAAGAGTAATAATAACAGGCATTTACATAGTAGTGCATTCCATACAAGAATGATCTAAAGTAGACAGTAAAATCATTATCCCCATTTTACAGATGAAATGGCTAAATGACTTGCCCAAGATCCCTTAAGTTTAGTACGGAATCTAAGATAACAAAGCTACCAATTCACATTCAGATTAGAGATTACTCATAAGTGAAAAAGAGAAAATATCACACAAAAATGGAAAGATAGATTCTCTCCCTCCCTTCTCCCCCCCCTCTCCCTCCCTCCCTCCTTCTGCCTTAGAATCAATTCTATGTATTGGTCTCAATGCAGAAGAGTGGTAAGGGCTAGGCAATGGGGGTTAAGTGACTTGCTCAGGGTTACACAACTAGAAAGTGTCTGAAGTCAAATTTGAACCCAGGATATCCCATCTTTAGGCCTGGCTTATTCCACTGAACCACCTAGCTTCCCCCAAGATATTGTTCTTTTAGCAGTATGGAAAGAAAACTGTTTTTGGCCATGTTTATATCTGGAAATTTAGTTACATTTGCAGAATCAGGAGTAAGTTAATATCCTATTGACTATAGAATGTAAAGTCCTGATATCAGTTGAACCCTGGATTTACCTTTATGGTTAACTTCAATTCAGTCCTATAAACAATGACTCCTAAATAATGGATGGGTCAGGCCATATCTGAAGTATTTCCAGCTCTGTATTTTAATAAACATAAAAATTAGTTGTAGTGTACTTAGATAAAAGCAAGTGAAGAAATTGAATTGCATGCCATTTGAGGTGTATGTTGAGAGAGGTTGGTATATTTATACTGGAGAAGAAAAACTAAGAGGGAAGATGATAAGAATTTATATTTTAAACCCTTACTTTACATCTTAGTAACAACTCTTAAGACAGAAGGGCAAAGGCTAGGCAAATGGGATTGGGTAACTTATTCAGGGTCTCAGAGTTAGGAAGTATCTGAGGCAAGATTTGAACCCAGTTCCACTGTTCTTCAGGACTGTCAAACTAACCACTGGCATATAATAAGTATTTTAAAGGATAATCAGGGGATGGGTTAGACTCTGGGCTCACTAAGACAAGATCCATTTTGGGGAGTTAATCTCCAAATAGGTCAATTTCCTTGACTGCTTCTTACTTGGAGTTAATCCAGGGAAAATCTTCTAATACTTAGGTATAACTTGTGTCTAGGCTTCCTACAAAGCAGGTAACACCTACTTAGATGCTCAGTGTAGGATATTAGGACAACTTTTTTTGCCCCACAGAAAATGTAAGAACTTAATCTCCTTGAGGGCAGGGACTAGGTTTTTATTTTGTTTTGGCTTTTTGTTTTCTTTCATTTGATGGTAATTATATTCCTAACACTTAAAATGGTCCTTGATACATAGTAAATGCTTAATCATGCTTGTTATGGGGAAACCAGGTAACTTAAATAGATAGTCAGGCTTGGAGAAAGGAGGTCTTAGATTCAAAAATGACCTCAGACACTTCCTAGCTGTGTGACCCTGGGCAAACCACTTACCACTTACCTTTACCTTACCACTCTTCTGCCTTGCAATCAATACTTGGTTTGGATTCTAAGATAGATGGAATGGGATTAAAAAAATGTTTGTTAACCTTCCTGTTTGCCAGAAAATACATGTGAAAGACTCCCCAGAACCCATAAGTGAATATAGAAACCTAAAGCATTCAGATAACTTGTCAGATCCCTCAGGGGCAAAGTGAATTTGGGGTTATTTTGAGGAGATGACTTATTTTCATGAATCCCTTGTCCCCTCAGAGTCCTAAAGTCTCCCCAAGACTAATCAAACCATCCTACTTTACCAAAGGTGTCAAATTAGAGGCCAGCAAAACTCCCAGGGATGGCCTAAAAAAGATTAAAATGCAATAGGAGAATGTTTGACAAAATAGATAAAAATTAGATCCAACATAGAAAATGTTAATTAGTGATTTTCTAAATCAATATGCAGTACAAAAGAATCTTTTCTATTTTGGGAATGGGTAGGTGGGATCATTTCTATTTGAGTTTGACAGCACTGTTTTAAACTATCTTCTTTCCCTGGTCTCAGTGTAAACATATTTTCAAACCTTGCTGAGCTAGTACACCTCTTTTCATAATACTTATATTATCCAAGAAACTCACCAGCTTTGCTCTCCAAGCAGGATAAAGCACTGAAAACATCGAAACATGGCTCTCTTTCTTCAAATAACATTTTGTATCACACCTAAATTTGTCCTGAGGTTACCTGTGAAATATTCTTCAAATCTGATGCTGCCTCCCCAGGAAATCTTCCTTCTCTCAATAGATTAGATGCTACCACATCCTTGAGTAGATACCTTCTTCCCCCTCCACTCTTTCCCTCCAAGCTGTCTTTTAAGAGTTGTTTCCCCCCATTAGAATGTTAGCTGCTTGAGGACAGGAGTTATCTTTTTGTTTGTATTGGTATTCCCAAGTGCTAAGCATAATGTCTCATACATAGTAAGCACTGAATCAGTGACTGTCAACTTGACTCCTGGGATTATGCTCTCTAGGGAAAATGAAGTCTACTTTCTTCTAAAATAGATGTTTAAAATTTAGGAAAGGTGTCTTTGAATTCTCCTCTCCGACTATTATATAAGCAACTTGCCATGTGTGTCTGAAATAAGTCATTGTTATTTCTTGGGGGATGGGAAGAAGAGAAATGATGAAATCTCTCCTCCTATGTTTTACTTTGCTCTTAGATGAAGGTTCAAGAGAAAAGAAAGGAGAGATTACTTAAAAGCATCTGCTTTTATGGACCATGAGGATGTCCTATAACCAGTCAGGTTATATAGGAGGAATTTGTCTTCTTTTCTCTCCAAACAATGATCCACACCTTGTCTTCTCATCAAGTCAACTGGTGATAAGGAAATTGCCTTTATTACTTTTATATCAGTGAGCATGAAACAAGGAATCACATATAATCCTTTAGGTAGTAGCTGTAGCTATGATTTTAGAAAGAGTTAGACCCAGTTGGCAAATGAACTGTGGATAAGATATCAATTATACTAATATAATATTGACCCTAATAGTAGAAAAGTTAGACATGGGGTGGGGTATTAGAATATTATCTACCAATAAAATTAAGAGCTTCTGTTATCAACTTTGGAATGTTAAGTGCACAGCCTAAGTCAATCCTGATTCCTGATAAAGACAACAGAAACAATCACTCAATCAGTAGTAGAAATTGGGAATGTATTACAAAGTCAAGATGGTATGTGTTTTTATGAAGGATTTATATTTACTTAGAGTTAATGGCACAGGTGGGCAACTTTGTTTAAGTTTCCTCCCAGATTCAGTATAATAAATTGTCTGATTATATCAGCCTATTATTTGAGGTACTAAGTGGCTAGAAATGACTGAAAATTGTATCAAGGTCAGATTCATTCCTGAATATTATTGTTACTTTCAAACTGCAGTGATGAATGGTGATTGTAACATACGGTGAACCATACATTCTAGAGATCGAGACATTTAACAGAGGTCCTGATCTTTGCAATTGTAATTGCAATTGGTGCTAAATCACCAGAAGGGCAAGAGGAAATGGGGGCCCTTCATTAGAATTTAACTTTCTTAGCAAATATTTCCTAAACTTTAGTAACAATCTGTACATTTGATTTTATTGATCACTTATGTTAATAGACTGCCAAATGCCTATAAAACAGTTTGCTGGACCGCTAGCCAGCTCCAATTCTGTTTCACCCACAAACAAAAGTTGGATATTTTTCAACTCAGAATTATGGCCCTGATTTCTTTCTTACACTGGCAAACTCCTCAACTTGATTAGGTATTTCTTTTATTCCTTTACACCAATGTTTCAAGGGCTGTTGTGTAGGAGGAATCAATCAGGAAACATTAGTTAAGCATGTACTATGTGTCAGGCATTGTGCAAACTCTGGAGACATAAAAAGAGGCAAAGAAGAATCTGTGTCCTCATGGAGCTTACAATCTAATGAGGAGGCTTGTTTTGCTGAACTCCAGAGGTCAGGGTTAGAAATGATGAGGAGACATGGCAGAGATATATAGGTTAAAGGGAAGACAGCTTCTTCAATTAGGTTAAAATGTAGTAGAAAAGATAATATGAGGACTCCCATAATTATAATATAATTCATAATATAAGTACTTAGGAAAAGACCAAATAGTAGTATGAGAGGCTGGAGGACAAAGAGATCACCTTATTTAAGCTTTCTTGTTTCCCTGGCTTTCTTTAGGTCTCAGCTAAAATCTCACCTTCGGTAAGAAGCCTTTCCTGATTCTCCTTAAAATTAGTGCCTTCCCTCTGAGGTTATTTCCAAATTATCCTCTCTCAGCAGAGATTAGATGACTATTTCTTAGAGATATTGTAAATGGAATCATCTATATCTATATATACCTTGGTTGCACATAATTATTTGCATATTGTTTTCCTCATTAGATTCTGAGGTCCTTTCAAAGATGGACTACTAGAATTTATGAAGGAGGGGGACCCTTGAAGTGATTCAGGATTTTCTAATTTATAATTCTCTATAATTATCAGAAAAAATTAAGTGGCCATTCTAACTTTTGTGGCTACCAAGGAAATTTTTTTAAACGAGTATGTTACTCATTTCTATCTTTTCCAGAGCAATAAAAAAATGATTCTTTCTTGTTGTATAAGGATACCCATATGTATATGCTATTACAGGCTCTAAAGAAAAATTTTAGCTGTGAAATCTACTTAAATAACATTATATATGTAGTTTAATTAACAAATTAATGATTTTGTCTAAATAGCAGAATATTGCTTTCTTTTTTTTTTTTGCATGTGTGTGTGGCAGAAATCTAGTTCCATGGAGAATATAGGTTATATGGCAAAAAAGAACATTTCTTTTCCTGACCAGTGAACTAACTTGTTTGGAAAAAAAAATAGGCCAATGGTGTTCACAAATCCAAAGAAATTTGTAATTACATTCATCAGTAGGTGATATAGTTTCTGGGGCCTGGAGAGCACTTGCCTATTAACTCAGGAAACTGGAAAAAAAGTAAATGAGGCACTTACAAGTGAAAGACTTTAGTGGGTTGGAGTTAAAAATTGCAGGGTGTGAGACAGGTAGCTTAGACTGTAGATATGTGGGCAAGGCTAAAATATTGTCCATGTAGCCTCTGCATTGAACATAAAAAGAAGTACTTGCACTGTGATGATATAGAAAACAAAAGATATCAATAAAAAATTTTAAGTACTCCCCCTTTCCTGGAGAACTTACATTTTGAAATTAATAACAGGTAATCAGGCCCCTCTTGAAATCCTTTCATTGTCATATTTCATATATGAGTCATTCTTTACCACATCTCAGTAATTTATGCAAGATTGATCTTAGCCCAGAATTGTACATACCCTTTAATACTGCAGTACCACTTCTAAGCTTGTATCTCAAGGAGACCCCCCCAAAAGGGGGAAAGGACCTATTTTTACAAAAATATTTATAGAAGTTCTTTTTGTAGCAAAGAATGAGAAAGTGAGGAATCATCCATCATTTGGGGCATGGCTGTAAAAGTTGTGGTTTCTGCTTGTAATGGAATACTATCATGTTTGATAGAGAGAATGAGTAGGATGGTCTTGGAAAAACCTGGAAAGACTTACATAAAGTGATGCAAAATAAAGTAAGCAGAATCAGAAGAGAATTGTATACAGTAAAAGCCTTATATGATGAACAACTAATTGTGAATGCCCCAATTATTTTCAGCAATGCAGATAATCCCAGAGACTCATTATGAAAAATGCTCTTTCTCTAGAAAGAACTGATGGAGTCTATGAAGGTTTAAAGACCAAAATATTCTCTCCCTTTGTCTCTCTGTCTCTGTCTCTGTCTCTGTCTCTGTCCCTCCTCCTCCTCCTGAGATCTCTTTCACAAAATGACTAATTTGGAAAAAATGTTTTATATGATTGCACATGTAAAATCTATATCTGATTGCTATATCTCATGGAGGGGAAGGGATGTAAGGGATGGAGGGCAAGAAGAAAGGAGAGAATTTGGAAGTCAAAATTTAAAACAAAAAACCAAAAAAACCGAATGTAAAAAATTAGCCCAGAATTTAAATTTACACCTTTGGAATTCAGCATATTAAGTAGTAGGAAGCAGTTCCATCATGACCACTGACCAACTCTGTTACCTTGGACAAAGATCATTTTCTTTTCCTCCCCACCCCCCATAGCTGATGCGTGATTCCACTGGGTGTCACATGTGCAATTCTGTTACCTTGGGCAAGTCACTTCTCTGAGTTTCATCTTCCTCATATAAAAACTGAAGAGGTCAAACCACATCAAGCAATCAAACAAGTATTTATTAGATGCCCAGCACTGTGCTAGGCATTCAGGATTAAAAGACAAAAGTAAAACTGTCTCTAATCCCAAGGAATTTACATTCTATTGGGAGAGACACGTACACATATGAGAACATGCAAAATAAATACAAATTTTCTTTTGGGAGGAGGAAGGCATAAGTGACTAGAGGAGATCAGGAAAGACTTCATACAGAAGCTGATGTATAAGCTGAGTTCTAAGATGACTACAAAGGTATTTTCTAACTATAGAAAATTATGTCACTGACATAAAAATGTACCCTGTTCCCGCTTTAGACCTTATAACTAAGTTCATAATTTGGCACTTAGACATTAGAATGGTTTTCCAATTTCTTCTGCAGATCATTTTTTTATAGATGAGGAAACTGAGGTAAATAATTTTAAGTGGTGCTTCAAGGATCACATAGCTAATACATGTTTAAATCCAGATTTGAACTCAGGAATATTAGTCTCCCTGTCTCTAGCCTGGTGCTCTATTCTCTGCACCACCTAGCAGCCAGTTTCATGTATCATGCATTTACCAGAATTGTCTCTAGTGGCATGACTTGTTTAGTCCCTCAAGAAGATAGTTTGCAGCCTATAGAGAATTTTGATGCCCATCCCTTTAGCCAGCCACTGTGTCTTTGCTGTCTGTTAGAAAAACAAAATAACTGAGCTTAAAAGGAATGAGATTTTCTTGTATCAAAAGTAGATACTTTACAAACCTAGAAACAACACCTTGAACAATCTCACCAAAAATCTAGCTATTGCATTGGCTGTCTTCATAAAACAA
Source organism: Monodelphis domestica (assembly GCF_027887165.1). NCBI lineage: Eukaryota > Metazoa > Chordata > Mammalia > Didelphimorphia > Didelphidae > Monodelphis > Monodelphis domestica. The sequence goes on along the minus strand of NC_077227.1, from coordinate 260,165,510 downwards.
TAGTAGTGGAATTAATGCTAAATGCAACACTGAAACCGCATGGGAAGTTATGTAGATTAAAACATTTTGCTTAGATTTTATAAAAATTGAAGGCTTGATTTAGCTCTCAGCTCCTGCCTGGAGATTTGCTGCCAGAGTTTCAGTAGCACATGAAGATTGCTGTTTAAAAAAAAAAAGATCTTAATTTAACTGAAAATTGAGAATTTTCACAGAACCTTGATAATTCTCAGAGAAAACTCTCTGAAAACTCTTTTCTCACTCCATGTATCAGAGAATTTTGAAGAGACAAAGGGAAAATAGTGCTAGGATGACTTCATTATATTTACATAATAGAACATGAAAAAATATTCATAATTTTCTGAATGCTACATTCACCAGCTACATTCATCCACAGTGAAGTAGTTGTTCTATCTCTTCTGTGACCTTCTTGCCCCTAATTCAGATTATGGGGGGACCCTCTTCACTTCCCCTCCCCTCCCCCAAATAATTCAACCTAACACTCCATTCTCTTTTCCTTAGCATTCACTGCTAGCCTCAGCTTGTTTTATTTAGGCTTTTGTTTTCCTGACATTCTTTCTGGAATGTGTCTTCCTCTTTTAAAAATTTTCTCCTGAATTTTCTTGCCAATGGTGTGAACCTTAAAGTTTTTTTTTAACTGGAAGGACCCTTAGATCATCTAATCCAAGCCTGTCTTTTTATAGATGAGGAAATAGATGCATAGAAATTAAGTAATTCACATAAAATCAGATGGGCAATGTTTCCATATTTATGCTTCCACTAACAATGCAGCAAGGCATGGAACACCAGGCCTGATGTCAGGAATATGAATATTCCTGAGTTCAAATCTGTCTCAGACATTCTCTTTGTGACTCTGGGCAAGTCACTTAAGTCTATTTGCCTTACTTTCCTCATTTGTAAAATGAGATGGAGAAAGAAATGACAAACTACTACAGAACCTTTGCCAAGAAGATCCCAAATGTAGTCACAAAGAATTGGACACAACTAAACAGTAACCCAAAAGTAAGATTTGATAAGAAATGAGAACCAGGAATTCCATCCTGGTTCTTACCTTGAATCTTGTATTCTTTTAATTTTATCATGCTACCTCATCAGGAATAGAGCCAGGACATGCTTAAAATCAAAGAATATGATGAGCTCTTTCTGCCTCAACATTTTTCTTTTTCGAGAGTTCTCTTTTTTTTACTCACAGAATCATTTATGTTTATTTTGTCAGAATCGTATCCTCAAAAGTAATCCATCCCTCTTGAGTTGGATTTCCCTATAGACTTTTATAGATTCTGGTTCTCCTTTTTCTGAACTCTTTGAAGCTTGCTTTCCCTAAATTTGGAATATATTTCTGCTTATGCCTGGTTTCCCCCTTCTTTCTGTTGTGGTCATTTTTTTCAACTTCACCATCAAACATATTTTTCTGTTCAGAAATAGATCTAGAATATTAATTCTCTTTATCACATCTTCCACCTCCTGAAGAATAAGTTATTTTAGTAGAGAGAGAACACTCAAGATAATGTCTGAACTGAAGTTCTATTATATCATGCATTTGTTTTTGCTTCTGGAACTAATAATACATTTCCTCCTTTTGGCCAAATGATCCACTATATATTCATACCCAATGGTATGCTGGTAAATGTTTGATAACTATCTCTCAGGAAAAAATGTAGGCAGGACACACTTTTAAGTTAAATCTAAATTACCATGTTCCTCATCACTTTCTTAACTCTAAACAATAAAAGAATAAATCAAGCCTGGATTTGTAATTTTTTTGCCAGTTTCTGAAGTGTTACTATCAAGGCAGGTCCAGCAAGTCTACTCCCTTTTGTACCACAATATCCCTTCTATTTGTATCACCATTTATCTCCCCTTTCATACTTCCCATACTATTTTACTTTCTGATCATGGATTTTCTAACAAAAGGATGTCTATTTTGGTATATAGTGATTCTCTAATCCCCCTTTAATAAATCTATACATTTTCCTCTTGATTCTTACTCATCAATGATTCTGTGGTTCAATTTACTTCAGTGCATTAACATCTCTAATTTTTCCCATGTAACAGACATGACCAAGGTGAAGGGATGGACTACTTTGCTGAGGATGTCTGGGTCTCATAGTATAAACACACATGGTCTTTGATTTCTGTGAGTCTCTGTGCATCTCTAGGATAAAGATAGCTTGTATTAAGGGTCTACCCAGGGTCACCTAACTTGTAAATCAAAGGCAGCATTTAACCCTAGGTGGTCCTTCTTCTAAGGCCACATTTCCATCTACTACACCACATGGCCTCTTCATTTTTTGGTATTTGCAATGAAATCAAAGAAGGGTTAATGTCTTTTGTGTGATGGAGTAATGGTAGTATCAGCTGGAGTTTGTTACCACAAGGAAGGGCTAATTCTGCCCTGAAGTAGCATAGAGAGAATTGTGACTAGGAGTGATGAAAATTGCTTGAGATACACCAAGCTGGGATCTGCTTGGAGTCTGTGAGAGGCTAAAAGCAGATGAAAAAAACATATGAAACATTTGTTATGTTTAAACCACTATACTAAGTAATGGAGATAGAAATGATCATGACGATAAGAACAGAACTTAAAATTTTGATGACTTTTCCTTTTGGTTCCATTAATATTAAGATTAGAAAATTCCGGAATTTAACATTGACAGCCATAATGATCATTGCAAGTAATTTACATTTACTTGGGGATGGGGAGGAAAGAGATTCTGAGATATTGGCCTCCACTGGTCATTCAAATTCAATATCCTCTAAATTCAGAGCCCATCAGCAAGGCTTCCCTTACTTTATCCTGTAGACACATGTGGGCATGCACATATATGGGCACACACACACACATAGAGGCTCCACCCCATCCCACCCACCTTGCTAAGCAATATATTTACACAAAAATAGAAGGGCTGGCTTCTAATTAGGATGACCTGGATTCAGGTCCTATATCTAATATAGACTTGGTGTTGTGACCTTAGGCAAATCATTTAAACTCTCCTTACTTCCACTCAGCTCTCTAAGTCTAAACATTTAGAAGGAGTTGTCAATCTGAATCTGTAACGGGAGTTGACTTATTGGGGGTGCTCCCTATAATGATGAATCCATCAATCCCAACTCTCCCTTAAATTTTTAAAAAAATACCCCGTCAATTTCTAATCTACAACATAGAAGTAATATTCAATTTTGTATTTCTCAGTTTGTGCCTGACAAGTAGAAATCTATTTTGTCTCAATTGTTTAATTTCCTAAATGAAGTAATGGCAGTCAAACTACTAAGGGAATACTTTATAGGCCCAAACAAAATAAAGTTCATTTAGAAGAACAAAAGATCTAGAATATCAAGGGAAACAATTGAAACAAGGAAGAAGAAAGAGGGACTACCAAGTCACTACAAAAATGTTATAAAGCAATAATTTTCAAAATTATGTAGTACTGGTCACAAGTAAAAAGGTAGATTATTTGAACAAACAAGTTAAGAAACAAATTAGAAATAACTGAACCAAATTATCTAGCCATTGACAAACCCAAATCCTAAATTTCCTGAAAGCAGTATGGTAGAAAGTTTAAATCAATAACTTATACAGATTCCATGAAAATTTCAAAATGCATACATGCCTTGATTGTTAAAGGTCATGCTCTAAAAAATTAGAAAAGAAACAGATCAAGTCCTTTTTATAGATATGGTTAGAGGAAAGAGTGATAGTTCTGGGCTTTAGTGAATTCTTAACTAAACAGACTTGAGAGTTAAATGGATAACTTTTATTACACGAAACTGAATAGTTTTTGAAAAGAATTAATATGAATAAAATGAAGGGAAAATGTTAGCTAGATAATAAATCTGTGCCAAATATCTCTGATTAGGATCTGATTTCTATGATATACAGATAATTAACAGGAAGAATATGGGATCAAAAGCCATCTCCCCAAAAATGAAGTCAAATGATATAACAAACAATTTTCAAAAGAATTGCAAACTATTAAGAAGTATATGAGAGAATTCTCCAAATCACTAATAAGAGAAATGCATATCAAAGCCACTGACTTTTCACCTCATATTCAGTAAATTGGTAAAGATGACAAAACTTGGCTTTGGAGGGATTGTGGAAAGATGAGCTTACTATGCTAATGTTCTGCTGCTGAAACTGTAAATTGGTTTTAAGTATTCTGTCTAGCAACTTTGAATTATTTGAAAAAAGTGATTAAATATCCTTTGATTCCGGAGTTCCCTTGCTAGGCATATGCCCTGAGGAGGTCAAATGTGCAAAAGAAAAGCTTCACATAAACACCAAAGTATTTATAGTAGTAGTTGTAGTGAAGAGCTAGGGACAACTCAGTCCAGTTTGCCTGAGTTTCCTTAGTTATAAAATGAACTGGAGAAGGAAATGGCAAAGCACTATAGTATCTTTGCCAAGAAAACCCCAAATGGGGTCATGACGACTCAGACACAACTGAAACGACAGAAAAACAACAAATTGGGGAATGGATAAAGTTGTGGTTCATGAATATAATGGGATATTACTGTGCTCTGAAAAAAATGGTAACTGTGTTGAATGATGAGAAACATGAGAAGACTTATGGAAATCGGTGCCAAATGTATAAGCAGAACAATTGAAATGATTGCAATAATGTAAATGGAAAAGAATAACAAAACAAGTTGAAACTTGAATGCTGTGAAATTGTAGTTACTGAACTTGGTATCAAAAAGGAATGTGAAGAAGGCATGCCCCTACTTTCTTTGCAGGAGTGTTGAACTATGAGTGTAAAACATTGCAGATATCACTTTTTCAATGTAGATCAAATAAAAGAATATTTGTAAAGTGCCTGGCTTATAGTAGTTACTACATAAATGTTAGTTATTATTGTTGTTGTAGTTATTGTTTGGTTTATTGAACTTTCTTTTATTTTCTTTCTTCGATGGATTTGGGAAGAGAAAGGAATATATTGAAAATGTAGGTGAAGGAGAAACAAAGCAAAAATAAAGTAATTTTTAAATGGGCTAGAGGTATAGAAGAGGCATACATTTTCATTGATTAATGTGTTGATTTTTTTTTCTGTATTTATTTCCTAGAAGGAAAGTTTCTCTCTTTTGAGTTCTAGACGAGGACAGGGTTTTGGAGTAAATTATTCAGTAGTGATAGATATTCCAAATAAAGAAAAATATATCAAAATATTTTTAAAATACACAGGAGTAAACATTTCAAAAGGGGCACAAAATGGCAATTTTGTTGGAAAATAATAGAAATTTGTGCTTTCAAAAATTTCTTATTTTGTTCTTTGTTCATTTTTGTTAATAATTAAGTTCATAATTGTAAATAAAATTTAAAAATGAAATGTAAGGAACAGCTAGGCAGGTCAGGGGAAATAGTGTCAGTCCTGGATTCAGAAGGTCTTGTGTTCAAATTTGGCCCCAAATAGTTCCTAACTGTGTGATTTTAGGCAAGTCATTTAACACCAATTGTCTAGCCCTCATCTTTCTGTCTTAGAGGTGTTACTAAGATAGAAAGTAAGGATAAAAACAAAACAAAACATTGCTTTCTGTCTTAGAATCACTACTAAATATTGGTTTCAAGGCAGAAGAGTTTTAAGGGCTAGACCTAGCTGCCCATGAATAAAGTATTTATTATCTTTACTTTGTACAAAGCATAGTGCTTAGTACTGGTATTACAGATAGAAAAGATAATCCCTGCTCTCAAGAAGCTCATGTTCTAAGGGGGAGGAAGACAAAACACATGGAAGCTTTTAGCTATAAATCAGATGGAAAGGTCTGCATAATACTTTTTAATGTTGACATTTTAACATCATTTCCACTGATAAAATCACACACACACACACATATATATAAATATGTACTTATTTTTTATAACTATGTGTATGTGTTGTTTCTCAGAATGTAAGCTACTTGGGGGGAGGAATTCTTTTGTTTCCTTGAGATTATTTTGATGTCCAGGGCCTGGTACATAGTTGGTTCCTATTGATTGGTTGTGATGATAGCATTGTTCCTGAGATGGAGAGTTAAAAAAATGCATTATTATTTGATATAATGGGGCAGAGAAATTTAGTCACTTTTTTCTTTCTTCTGTCTAGCATGGACTGTACCAAAAAATATTTCAGTGAGAAAAATTATTAGACTGGTTTTAGAAACACCACCCCCTCCCAACCCGTCACTCTTTTCAGATTTTATTAAAAAGCTTCTCTATTTGCCAACTGTCAGCAGGAGAAAAAATTTAGTCCAGGTGTCTTAAAAGAATGAGTTGCAAGAAACCAGCTTCGGGAAGAATTTATGTATCTATTAAAAATATACTTTGCTTTTGCTATGATTCTGACTGAAGTTATCATTCTATTATTCTGTTGAGAAGAGCTTTCTCTGAGTTTCTTAGATTAGCATTTTCATCTTCAGAAATAACCTGTGAATCAAAAAATCGATTGAATGTCATTACTTATTTATTAGCTCTATGCCCCTTTACTTTTGCTATAGAATGCAGTGAAGCACATGCTCAAGCTAGCAGAGACCTCTTTATTTTTACAGGGGCCAGTTTGGTTCCCACACAGCAGAATCAGCAATATATATGGAGGGGCAATGGCCAGTATGGTTTATTTAAGGTGCCGTGGTAGGTCTGCCTACTTAGAACTGCAATGCCTTTGGTAGGCACTGGCCTTCCTATCCATTCCACCATGGTAGATATAGTAAATGTTTAGAGTCAAAACTTCCTATTATACATATGAGGAAGCTCAGGTTCTATTAATTTAATGAATTGTCTAGGGTTATACCACTGGTAAATAGTAGAACTGGGGCTTGACCCTAGTTCTGGGTATGTGACTAGTATTTTCATTGTAGTGCTCAACTCTTATGCATGTTGAAAGCATCAGGTAAAATACATATACCCCCTCAAGAATAATAACATATTACTAGTTACCTATTAACTTAAAAAAATAACTCCAGCAAAGAATAGTTAGATTAACTAGCCACCCTGATAGCAAGGATTGGGAATATAGTATAACTGGGGAAAAGTGGGCCGACAATGACTAGTTTGTTATCAAACTCACTTGATGTAAAATTATTATTTTGTATTTACACAGAAGTTATTCTATTATTATAGCATAGATTTTATTGTTATATTCTCTTTTATATTTATTATACAGATTATATTGTGAGCTTCATTAAACTATGGTGACAAAAAAGAGTATGTCTTGGACTAGTGAGGATGATTTCTATTTAGGGTAACAGACATAATGAATTACTAAATCATTACTTCCCCTTCATGTGAATCTTTCTTTTCTTATCATTTTATTTCAAGTTTATGTTAGCAAACGCTCAGTTTCAGAAGCTGTAAGTTTCCTTCCTGATGCTTGCCTACAAAGCAAATGAACTGCTACTAGATATGATGGTGGTGCTTGGATAATGATCTCATGACCATACCTCTTCTTCCCATAGGCATAGTGAATCGAGTCCTATAAAACACAAATAAACACAATTCTTGTTCAGTTTTTCCTGTTTTAAATCATGAAAAACAATATAGTTAGGAATAGCAGTCACTAGCATCAACAAATTATATATATATATATATATATATCCTCTTCTGTTTCTTCCTATAAGGTTGAAGGAGAGAAAATGTCTGATACTGAACCAGAGATGAAGAATTTCATGGAAGCATTAAAAAAAAACAATAATAACAACATGGAGGCAGGGGAGTAGATAAAAGAAACAGATTTATTTTTTTTTAAATATATAAGCCTTCCCTTCCCTTTTGGTATCAAGTATTGATTCCAAGGCAGAAGAGCAGTAAAGACTAGGAAATGAAGGTTAAGTGACTTGCTCAGGGTCACACAGCTAGGAAGCGTCTGAAGTCAGGTTTGTACCTGGGACTTCCATCTTCAGGTCTGGCTCTCTATCCAACAAACAGGTTTTATTCAATATGTACTCAGACGAGAAATAGTTCTGTCAGGGATAGAGATAATTCCAGGATGTCGTATACTCAATAGAAAGTGATGCCAGAGATTTGAAAATACAAAAGGACTTACATATGGGTTAAAGGGGTGAACTCATTCCCTGTCTCACAGTGGGGTTAGGGATGCTCAAGGCTTGAAAGCAAATCAGTCCATCCAAAGGGAACGGTATCATCTAAATGAAGAGAATAGGGAAAGGCTGGGAGAGAAGAGGTCACAATGAAGCATGTTCAGGGGTAGGAAGAGGGTGTAAAATAAAGGAGGTTGTGGATGGAAGTGAATTTGGCAACCTGAAAGTTGGTAGATATTGAGGACTATTCAGAATAGGGGATACCATTGGTTAATAATAAGGTTATGTAGGACTCAGATAGCAATGTACAAATTAAGTAACCCTAAGTGTAAGGTGGGGGAAGATCCTGATAGTGAAAGAACTGGATCCTTTTGACTACCATATAGGAGCCTCATGGTTGATGGACCAAAAGTCCTAATAATTTAAAAGAATAGCATAGAATTTAGAGCAAGACTTAAAAATATAGAAACATCCCAATAAAACAAAACTGCTTTGTTATTACTCACTGACTATTCACTTATTCACTATTTAATCATATTCCTATAGAACTGAGCACCCTGAATCTTTATTGACTTATTGGAATCGCTGGGGTTTTGTCAAGATTTGCCAGGAAAAAGAACCCCTGTAGCCTACAACACAGGCTGGTCTTCTTTTCTAAAAGAAGAGAAATACCTCTATTGTGTTTATAGCCTTACCAGGGAAAGTCTCCTTTTACCTTCTAGTTTCTCTAGTATCTCTTTGTTTTTTCAGTCCTCAAGGCATAGAGGAAGAGATAGAGAAAAACTGTGACTCATCTATATATATGATATGCATATATATGACACATACATACACAATACATATGTTCAATACATATATATACACATATATACATATATATATATGTATATATATATATATATTTGTTCAATCATTTCAATCAAATCCAATTTTTCACGGTCCCATTTGGGTTTTTCTTGGTATAGTTACTAGAGTAATTTGTCATTTCTTTCTCTAGCTCATTTTACAGATGAGGAAACTGAGACAAATAGTGTTAACTGACTTGCCCAGGTTGTTTGCAGCTAGATTTAAATTCAGGAATATGAACCTACTTCATCCACTTTGCTACCTAGTTGCTTCTCTCTCTCTCTCTTTCTGTCTCTCTCTCTTTCTCTCTCTCTCTGTCTCTCATAAACACACACATACATATATATATATATATTTATATATGCTTGTATCTACTATATATGTATGAACATATGGATAAGTACAATTATATGTTTGGATGTGCATGAGGTTGTGTTTGATGAAATAGAATGTCTTTATGAACATTTTAGTTAACAGGAAATTGTTAACCTCTTCCCTTTCTTCCAATTTTGATGGATTATAGGGTAGGAAATGTGCTAGAAAGTTCAGGAATTAATTAGAATTCTGAATGGCAGTAGAATAGCAGGCTACACTAACCATACCTAATTGGTGAGGGTATTTCAAACTAACCCAGGAAACTGGTGCATGATATCAGAAGTACCAGTAAGAAGTACTCTGGGGAAAATGCCATTCTTGAGTTGAGCTAGAAAGAGAACAGAAGACTAGGCACCTATTTTTTTGTGGTTTGGGTTGAAATGGAAGGCAAGAACCAGTGCTACTCAAGGGGTACATGAACTAGATCAGTTGATATTGTACGTTTGTGAGTAACCCAAATCTATCTAGGTAGATTTTATTTAAAACACACACACACACACACACACACACACACACACACACACAGAGGACTTGTGCTTGGGGCAGAAAGTAAAATCTGCAAATCATGGGTTTTTGGAAGGTTTCTCCCAGCCTCAGGACAGGATTTAAGATATATAGATTCATAAAGGAAAGGGGGAAGGAAAGGAGTAGGGAAGAGAGAGAAAGGATAATGGGGTAGAGGGGAGAGAGAGAGGCAGGAGGGGATGGCAGAGAGGAGTGGGAGAGAGAGAGAAGACAAGGGAGAAAGGAACGGAGACCAGTGCCTAGAACTCGGTTTTTGACCAGGAATGGTCCCTCATTTTTTTAATGTTCTAGAAATAGAGAATGTCTATAATTCAACTCGGTTCTATCATATTGTCCTAAATGAAAAGTTCATAATGGTCTCTTTTCTGCATCAATGGTATAAATATCATTAACACTTGAAATGTAAAACTTTTAACAACTCCTTTTGGAACAGGTATTCTGCAGTCTTTCAACATGATGCCAACTTGATTAAAGGCATATAATGTATTTTGTACTGCCATATCAAATTCAGATTCCGGAATTTGCAGAAAACAGCAAATCACAAGATAATATGTAACTTGTCATACTATCATAAAACAGAAGAAGATCAAAGACTTAGTCACCTATGCTACTTGAAAATCACAGAAATGTCAAGATTTCTTTTGAATTCTTGGTCCAGAGGTAATTCAGAGTCACTTCTTTGTGGTAAGAGTGTATTTTCACATTTTGACCATCATATATGCAGTTCCCAGCAAAGCACAGAATTTAAGATTTACTAATGAAACTATGCCCACTATTCCATTCATGACTTCTCCACCTTCTGTATCCTTTCCTTCCTTGAAAGGAATAATAGGCATACAACTCACTATGTATAATATATGTGTACCTAAAAAGTGTTGAGTATGTTTTAGTTTTTGCAAATTGAATCATATTTCAACTTTGCAAGAGGACTTAATTATTTAAAGAAATCTTATTAAAAACTTTTGTAAGGAAAACCCTACTTTTATAAATAAATAATCACTCCTTGATTAAAACCAGTGTCAGATATTAGAAAGGGAACTCACCAGGAAATCAAGAGACTGGGATTCTCAGATAGTCCATTTAGCCAGTGTGACCTTGGGCAAAGATCTGTTGGGACCTCGATTTCCTTAACAGTAACATGAAAGTGTTGGTTTGTATCTCTAGGATTCCTTCTGGCTCTCAAATTCTATGATTCATTAAGTTTCACAGATTTAAATTGTCCTCTTCCCTGGGTAGCTAGGTGACACAGTGGATAGAGTGCCAGGCTTGGAGACAGTCAGCCTCATCATCCTGAGTTAAATCTAGCCTCAGACACTTAACCAGCTATGTGACCCCTGGCAAGTCATTTAACCTCATTTTACCTCAGTTTCTTCATCTGTAAAATGACTTAGAGAAAGAAATGTCAAAGCACCCAATATATTTGCCAAGAAAATCCCAAATGACTGAAAGACAACTAAACAAATATTTAAAATAGACAAAATCCAGGTTTCAAAATAATATATTAAGCCATCTCTATTCTTATCCCCTAAAATAATGCAAATATGTAAAAAGATAATTTAATAGAAGGTAGTTTAGGAGGGGAGGCACTAACCATTACAGAGAATCGGGAAAGGTTTTGTGCCAAAGATGGTACCTGAGCTGCATCTGAAAGGAAAGAGAAAGACTTTTGAGGAAAAGGAAGGAATAAATTTCAGGCATGGGGGATGACAAGTGCAAAATTATAGAGAAAAAAGATAGAATTTCTGGTCCTTCCAGGGGTTATTATGTTGCTTGTAGTTTTTTGTTTTCTTTTCTTTTTCCTATTTTTCTATTTTAGCTTTTCCCCTTGCTTCAATGCTTCCTATATCAGGTTTCTTGCAGGTCTTGTAGAAAATAAATGAAAAAACCACCATCTGTGTACCAAATCTGGCCTACTGCCTTTTTTGGCACAATCTGAAAACTAAGAATGCTTTTTACATTCCTAAATGGTTAAAAAAAAGTGAAAAGAAGAATATTTTATGATGTGGAAATTTAAATTTCATTCTCTATAAAAATTATTTTGGAACATAGACACACTTAGTCACATTTTGAGTATGGTGGGTTTGGGGCTAAAATGACAGGAGTTGAATAGTTGTGACAGGGACAAAGGTGGCAAAGTGCCTCATCACTTCACACTAATGCTCAGCACACTACAAATTACTGTGACACAGCTATAATTTGATAGAGTTAAAGTGCCATCTATATTGTTTGTTAAACTGAAATATTTTATTATCATTATTATTTTTTATTACCAGTGAATCTCCAGCCTGTCAAAACAAGAAAAGAAGGGTGAAAAGAAAATTATATTATGATTTTTTTGAGCTAAAGGATGAGATTGAGATTTCCTAAATCATCAAAGATCTCCTCATCAAAGATGAGATTTCCTAAATGAGAACTGCTATTATTGAACACAAAACAGCTTTGAAAATTAGCTTTTGCTGCAACCTTGACGATATTTCTTTTTTCAACCTAAAGTTACAGAGCAAAATAAAACTTGCTTGCAAAATATATTACATGAAAGTCAGTTTGATTACAACTAAGCTTGTTTGCACTGCAAGCAATGTCAAGCTGTTTTACAAATGTCCCATTCTAGCAAAAGTTAAAGCAGAAGGGAGATCTCTATTCCCATACAAATTTGGAGGAGATAGGTCTTCTGAGCTCAAACTACAGTTCCAGTAACATTTTTTAGATATCTGTGTAAATTCAAAAGAAATTTCCATATTTCAAAATTCATTCAATTGACTAGTTGAGGAGATTTCAACTAACCTTTGATTAATCTACCTTGAAATGATAGGCTAAAAGGCAAATCACAGATTAATTTAAAAGAACTCTATACATTTCTTCCAGGTGATTAATATGCTCAATTAAAATCATATGTTTATGGTTTGACAGCAGTATTTAGCAGTACCTATCTGTGTGAAATGACATTTCCAAAGATGAAAAACATAAAATATTTTTACAAATGAACATTAAGAGAGAAAATAGGTGCAATCAGTTTTATTTTATTTTCATTTATTTTTATTTTTATTTAATTTAATTTTTTAACATTTTAAAAAATTTGGTCAATTTCAAATATTATTCCTTGGTTACAAAAATCATTTTCTCTTCCTCCCTCCCCTACCCCCACCCCTCTCATAGCCAACATGCAATTCCACTGGGTATTACTTGTGTCCTTGATCAGAACCCATTTCCATGTTGTTGGTATTTGCACTAGGATGTTCATTTAGAGTCTACATCCCCAATCATATCCCCCTCAACCCATGTCATAAAGCAGTTATTTTTCATTGGTGTTTTTACTCCCAGAGGTTTTCCTCTGAATGTGGATAGTGTTCTTTCTCATAGATCCCTCCAAGTTGTTCAGGATCACTGCATTGTCACTAATAGAGAAGTTCATTACATTTGATTGTCCCACAGTGTACAATGTTCTCCTGGTTCTGCTCCTTTTGCTCTGTATCACTTCCTGAAGGTTGCTCCAGTTCCCATGGAATTCTTCCACTTCATTATTCATTTGAGCACAAGTATTCCATCACCAACATATACCACAATTTGTTCATTCATTCCCCAATTGAAGGGCATCCCCTCATTTTCCAATTTTTTGCCACTACAAAGAACATAGCTATGAACATTCTTGTACATGTATTTTTCCTTATCTCTTTGGGGTACAAACCCAGCAGTACTATGGCTGGATCAAAGGGCAGACAGTCTTTAGTGCCCTTTGGGCATAGTTCCAAATTGCCCTCCAGAATGGTTGGATCAATTTACAACTCCACCAGCAATGCATATGTAAACCTTAAAATCTCTCAGACTTGTGAATGTTAAAAATTTCCCCATCAGGGAATTCTTAATTGGAACAAATTCCCTACTGAGAAACATTTCCCATTTTGATGTGAGAACTCGCCAGGATCAGAAATGGGAGGACCTCTACTCCAACCATACTTAAGACTGCTTTAGGGGAGAAAACTCATTGCTAAACAAAGAAAGTACTTGGATCCATGTTTATGGTGGGGCAAGGAGTTCTTTGAGCCAGGCCTGTTTTTAAAATTGATACCATGGGATGCTAGGTACCCATATAGGTGGGGCAACTTGTAAACTACTTAAACCTAAAAGGGTGATAACTTATTCAGAGGTTTTTCTTAATGAAATTTGTCGACACAGCAGCATTTTTTTCTGACTTACTAAAGAGATTCAACTACTCAGCTGTGAATTCAAAATGGGCGGTCCTTTAGAAACATCTACAGTGATTGGTAGATGTAAGGACTTAGGGGAGGTGACAGAGGAAATTTTGCCCTTAAAAATAAGAGCTTGGATCTCATTGAGGATCTTGATTTCTGACTCTCATTCTGAAAGAGAGCTCCTTGAGGAGCTCCTCTGAGGGGCTCTGTCCCTCTGGGGTAGGAGCTCTGGAGGCTCTTGAGAGAGGCCCTTTGAAACAATCTCTGGCTGGAAGACTCTTTGAGGAAGGACGCTAGCCTGGTGTCACTAGTATCCTTGTTTAGTCAGATCTTGTGGTGAGTGCTAAAAAACTGACTGATTTCTCTTTTAAGACTCAGGTCTAGGCCATATTGGCTTGAGGCCCTTCATACTTATTCCTTTCTTACTCTCTCTCTCTTTCTTTGATTACTCATTGTATTGTTAATAAAATCTCTATAAAACCCAATTGACTTGGGTATTTGAATAATTGGGAATATTTCCCTGGCGACCACCTTATATTTGATTTAAAAAACCAAGACACTGTAGTGAAACATATCGTGGTCAAATTTACTCACTCTCTCTTATATCTATCACAATTTATATCTTCCACTATTTTAATCACTACAGTTTAAGACCTCAACCATTTTAAATCTCACACATATTAATGCATAAGTCCCAACTTTGCCACATCCCCTCCAGCATTCATTGCTTTCCGTTGCTGTCATGTTAGCCAATCTGCTAGGTGTGAGGTGATACCTCAGAGTTCTTTTGATTTGCATCTCTCTGATTATAAGAGATTTAGAACATTTTTTCATGTGCTTATTAATGGTTTTGATTTCTTTGACTGAAAATTGCCTATTCATGTCCCTTGCCCATTTATCAATTGGAGAATGGCTTGATTTTTTTTTGTACAATTGATTTAACTCTTTTGTAAAGATTAAAATTTAGGGGAAGCTGAGGCAGGTAGAAATTAGTTTCTCTCTCTAAGGAGTATTATATTTTTAAGAGATTTATTGAAGATTAAAATATAAAGAAAACACAAGTAAGAAAAGCACATGTCTAGGCCCAGAGAGCCTATTCATGACCACTCACATCTTGCCTGCTAGGAGGAGAGCCATGTGTGCTCTGAAGCAGAAGTAAAAAGAGAAAAAAAAGAGCCCCCACCTACGGCAGAGAACCTTTAAATAATATTTTGCTCTCTTCCCAGGTGAGAATTCAGTGAGATTACAAAGCATTCTGGGGAAGTGGAGCACGGACTTCTGGGGATTAAAGTCCTGGATTCAAGTCTGTTTTTACACTTTGTAAATTTGAGTAATTAAACCTTTGTCAGAGGTTTTTGTTATGAAGATCATTTCCCAGTTTGTTATTTCCCTTCTGATTTTCTTTACATTGGTTTTGTTTGTACAAAGCCTTTTTAATTTGATGTAGTCTAAATTATTTATTTTACATTTTGTGACTCTTTCTAAGTCTTACTTGGTTTTAAAATGTTTCCCTTTCCCAAAAGTCTGACATGTATACTACTCGGTGTTCACATAATTTACTTATAGTTTCCTTCTTTATGTTCAAGTCATTCACTCATTCTGAGTTTATATTGGTGTAGGTATGAGGTGTTGATCCAAGTCTAATCTCTCCCACTGTCTTCTAATTTTCAGAGCAGTTTTTATCAAAGAGTGGATTTTTTGTCCCAAAAGCTGGGATCTTTGGGCTTGTCATAGACTGTCTTGCTGAGGTCACTTACTTCAAGTCTATTCCACTGATCCTCCTTTCTGTCTCTTAGCCAGTATCAAATTGTTTTGATGACCACTGCTTTATAATATAGTTTGAGATCTGGTACTTCAAGGCCACCTTCCTTTGTATTTTTTTTTCATGATTTCCCTGGATATCTTTGATCTTTTGTTCTTCCAAATGAACTTGTTATGGTTTTTTCTAATTCAGTAAAAAAAAAAGTTTTTTGGAAGTTCAATGGTTATGACTCTAAATAAATAGACGAGTTTGGGTAGGATGGTCATTTATATTTTGTTAGTTCATCCTACCCATGAGCAGTTAATGTTTTTCCAATTGCTCAGATCTAGTTTTAGTTGTGTGGAAAGTGTTTTGTAGTTTTGTTCTTATAGTTCCTGTGTTTGTCTCGGCAGATAGATTCCTAAGTATTTTATATTGTCTAAAGTGATTTTGAATGGAATTTCTTTTTCTAATTTCTGCTGCTGAGATGTGTTGGAGATATATAGAAATGCTGATGAGTTATGTGGGTTTATTTTGTATCCTGCAACTTTGCTAAAGTTGTTGATTATTTCAATTAGCTTTTTATTTGATTCTCTAGGATTCTTTAAGTAGACCATCATATCATGG
This sequence comes from Monodelphis domestica, assembly GCF_027887165.1. NCBI lineage: Eukaryota > Metazoa > Chordata > Mammalia > Didelphimorphia > Didelphidae > Monodelphis > Monodelphis domestica. The sequence continues at coordinate 260,149,178 of NC_077227.1, read as the reverse complement.
GCAAAGTGTGATAGCTTGGTCTCTTCATTGTCAATTTTAATACCTTCAATTTCTTTTTCTTCTTTAATTGCTACTGCTAGTGTTTCTAGCGCAATGTTAAATAATAGAGGTGAAAATGGGCATCCTTGTTTCACTCCTGATCTTATTGGGAATGCATCTAGTTTATCCCCATTGCAGATGATATTTGCTGATGGTTTTATATAAATACTGTTTATTATTTTTAGGAAAGACCCTTCAATTCCTATACTTTCTAGTGTTTCCAATAGGAATGAGTGCTGTATTTTGTCAAATGCCTTTTCTGCTTCTATTGAGATAATCATGTGATTTTTGTTGGTTTGCTTGTTGATATGGTCATTTATGTGGATGGTTTTCCTGATCTTGAACCATCCTTGCATTCCTGGTATAAATCCCACCTGATCATAGTGAATAATCCTCCTGATCACTTGCTGGAGTCTTTTTGCTAGTATCCTATTTAAGATTTTTGCATCTATGTTCATTAAGGAGATTGGTCTATAGTTTTCTTTCTCTGTTTTTACCTGCCTGGCTTTGGAATCAGTACCATATTTGTGTCATAAAAGGAATTTGGTAGAACTTCCTCTTTGCTTATTATGTCAAACAGTTTATATAGTATTGAGATTATCTGTGCTTTGAATGTTTGATAGAATTAATTTGTGAATCCATCAGGCCCTGGGGATTTTTTCTTAGGGAGTTCTTTGATGGCCTGTTCAATTTCTTTTTCTGATATGAGATTATTTAAGAAATTTATTTCTTCTTCTATTAATCTTGACAACTTATATCTTTGTAAATATTCATCCATATCACCTAGATTGCCATATTTATTGTCATGTAATTGGGCAATATAATTTTTACTGATTTCCTTAATTTCCTCTTAATTAGAGGTGAGGTCTCCCTTTTCATCTATGATACTGTCAATTTGGTTTTCTTCTTTCTTTTTTTATTAGATTCACCAGAACTTGCTCTATTTTGTTTGTTTTTTCAAAATAGCAGCTTCTTGTCTTATTTATTAGTTCAATAGTTCTATCACGTTTGACTTTATTAATTTCTTCCTTAATTTTTTGGATCTCTAATTTGGGTTCCTTCTGGGGGTTTTCAATTTGTTCACCTTCAAGTTTTTTGATTTGCATGTTCAATTCATTAACCTCTGTCCTCCCTGATTTGTTAATATATGAACTCAAGTATATAACTTTTCCCCTGAGTACTGCTTTGGCTGCATCCCATAAAGTTTGAAAGGATGTCTCATCATTGTCATTTTCTTTAATGAAATTATTAATTGTTTCTATGATTTGTTCTCTAACAGATTTTGGAGAATCATATTGTTTAATTTCCAATTAATTTTTGATTTGGTTCTCCATGTACCCTAAATGATCATTATTTTTATTGCCTTATGATCTGAAAAAGTTGCATTTATTATTTCTGCTTTTCTGCATTTGTATACCATGTTTTTATGGCCTAGTATATGGTCAATCTTTGTGAATGTGCCATGTGCTGCTGAAAAGAAGGTGTATTCCTTTTTGTCCCTATTTATTTTTCTCCATATATCTATTAACTCTAATTTTTCTAAGATTTCATTCACATCTTTTACCTCTTTCTTATTTATTTTTTAATTTGATTTATCTAAATTTGATAGTGTTAGGTTCAGGTTTCCCACTAGTATAGTTTTACTATCTATTTTCTCCTTCAATTCTACTAGTTTCTCCATTAGAAATTTGGGTGCTATACCATTTGGTGCGTACATGTTGACTAGTGATATTTCCTCATTGTCTATACTCCCTTTTATTAGGCTGTATTTACCTTCCCTATCCCTTTTAATCAAGCCTATTTTTGCTTTGGCTTTGTCAGATATTATGATTGACACTCCTGCCTTCTTTCTATCATTTGAGGCCCAACTGGTTTCGCTCCAACCTTTAATTCTGACCTTGTGAGTATCTACCCACCTCAGGTGTGTTTCTTGTAGGCAAAATATGGTGGGATTTTGGATTCTAATTCACTTTCCTATTCATCTACATTTTATGGGTGAGTTCATCCCATTCATGTTCAAGGTTATGATTCTTACTTGTGAATTCCCTAGTATTTTGATATCCTCTCCTAGTTCTGTCCATTCTTCTTTTGCTATAACATTTTAAACCAGTGGTTTACTTTTAATCAATCCTCCTAATCCCCTCCCTTGATATGCTTCCCTTTATGGTTCCTCCCTTTTTGTTCCCTTCCTTTTTTAAGTGTCTGTTAAGTTCCCTCCCCCTTCTCCTTCCCTCCCTTTTTGTACTCCCTCCTCCCTACCCTCCTTAGTTTTCCCTTCTCCCTTATCCTTTAGGATAAGATAGAATTCAAGATCCCAATGGATCTAGATATTTTTCCCTCTCAGAGTTGATTTCACTGAGAGTAAGGTTTAAGTATTGCCTATTAGTACTCTCTTCCTCTTCTTGTAAGAATATTCTTTCCCTCCCCTTTCCATGTGTATCGCTGTGTAAAAAAGATTATTCTATTTATTTTATTTCTTCAAGCATCTCTTGGTACCATCTTCGATTCCCCCCACCCTTTTTCTTTTTTTGAATATCATCTTATAGCCCTTAATGCCCCAATCTTTTCCTATGTGTGGTTCTTCTAATTACTATAATAATGAATACATTTTTTTCTTTTTCTTTTTCCCCTCTTTTTTTTAATTACCTTTTGATGATTCTCTTGCTTGGACATCAAATTTTCTGTTCAGGTCTGGTCGTTTCTTTACGAATTCTTGGAATTCTTCTATTTTGTTGAATGACCATACTTTCCCCTGTAAGAATATAGTCAGTTCTGCTGGGTAGTTGATCCTTGGTTGTAGACCTAGTTCCCTTGCTTTCTGGAATATCGTATTCTATGCCTTTCTTTTTTTCAGTGTGGATGCAGCCAGATTCTGAGTTATCTTCACTGTGGTTCCTTGGTATCTGAATGACTTCTTCTTGGCAGCTTATAATATCTTTTCTTTGGTCTGATAGTCCTTGAATTTGGCTATAACATTCCTGGGTGTTGTCAGTTGGGGATTAAGTACAGGAGATGATCTGTGGATCCTATCAGTCTCCACTTTTCCCTCTTGTTCAAGGATTTCAGGGCAGTTTTCTTTAATAATTTCCTGTAATATAATGTCCAGGCTTTTTGTTTTGTCATGGTCTTCTGGTAGGCCAATAATTCTTAAATTGTCTCTCCTTGAATGATTTTCTAAATCCTCTGTTTTGTGGATGAGATGCTTCATATTTTCCTCAATTTTTTCATTCTTTTAGTTTTGTTTTATAGAGTCCTGCTGCCTTGTGAAGTCGCTCAATTCTAATTGTTGTATTCTGGTTCTTAAAGACTGGATTTCATCCTTAGTTTTTTGGTCGTCCTTTTCCTTTTGGTCGGATTTTCTTTGGAGGTCATCTTTCATCTCCTTTGCCTCATTTTCCAGCTGGTTGATTTTGGCTTTCAAGACACTATTTTCTGTTTCTAGATGACTTATCTTAGTTTTTAAGTTCTTTTCCCAATTGTCTTCAGCCCCTCTTAATTGTGTTTAGAATTGCATTTTGAGTTCTTCCAAAGCCTGTATCTAATTCACTGGGATTTCTGATTTTTCCTTTGCTGTTCCCTCCCCCATGTTTCATTCGCTCTTAGCTCATTACCTGTGAAGAAGCCGTCTATCATAATTTCTTTCTTATTTTTATGTTGTTTGCTCAAGTTTACCCCTTCTTTGCTCCCCGTATTTGGCTGAGCTCTTGCTCCTCTCATTTTGTTTTGGTTTTGGGGCTGTCAGTCACCCCTCTTGGAGCTTTGTCAGATCTCTTGGTACAGTCTCTAGGGGAGGAATGTTAGCTTCCCTGTCCTCTGGAGGCTTTTGCTTGGATTGAATTCAAGTGGGCTGGGCTGTATGCGGTATGAAACTGAGGCTCTGAAAACACCTGGAAGGCTGGGCCGCCCAGGCTCTCTCCAGTTCTCTCTAGCTGTTTCTCCACTGTCCACAAGTGCCTTTGCCCTCCTCCCTAAACTCAGAGGAGTTCTGATTGAATTGGCTGGATTGATCTGGTTATGCCCCGGGGCAAAAGTGAGGCTGGAGCCCGATGGAGGGACCTAGCCACGGTCCCCTCTCTCCCTGGCTTCCTCCCTGCTGTCCAAGCTGGATTCTCTGAGCACGGCGCCCCGCTGCTCACAAGGTAGACCCTCCAAGCCAGCACCTTTGGCCTCTCAAAGGTTCCCGCTGGTTGCTGCGGGCTCAGTGCTCTGGGTTGTGGGGGAGGGGTTCTGGGATCTACCCTCTGCCTTCCCCTTAGCCCTGAGTATTCTCGGATTCCGCCTTTTGGGGGGTGTACCTTTTGATTTGTGTCCAGAAGGAGGGTTCCCCGCTTCTGTCCTGTTGTTCAGGTTGGGTTTTGGTGCCCTAGGAGCATTCAGTCTGTATCGGTAAGGAAGGGTCTTCCATGAGGTCTGAACTTTTGCTGCTTGCTAAGCCTCCATCTTGACTCCACCCCCAGTGAATACGTTTTTTGAGAGTTACAAATAACATGTTCCCCATATATATAATTTGATCTAATGCCCTTAAGAAGAGAGTTTGATTAAAAAATCATTTTCCCCTTTTGCCTCTCTTTCTTATTTACCTTTTCATGGTTTCCTTGATCTTTGTGTTTGGATATCAAACATTCCACTTAATTCTGGTCTTTTCTTTACAAATACTTGGAAATCTTCTATTTTGTTAAATGCCTATACTTTCCCCTGGAAGTACATAATCAGTTTTGATGGATAGGTGATTTTGGTTGAAGACCCAGTTCTCTTGCCTTTCTGAATATCGTGTTCCAGGCCTTGTGGTCCTTTTGTGTGGAAGCTGCCAGGTCTTGTGTGATCTTGATTAGTGCACCTTGGTATCTGAATTGTCTCTTTTTGGCTTCTTGTAGAATTTTCTCCTTAGCTTGAAAGCTCTGGAATTTGGCAATTACATTTCTGAGAGTTGTCTTTTGGGGATTTAGTGTATAGGGTGTTCTGTGAACTCTTTCAATGTCTATTTTTCCCCCTTGTTCAAGAATATCAGGGAAGTTTTCTTGGATGATTTCTGGTAATATGATGTCAAGAATTCTGTTCATTTATGGCTTTTCAGGTAGACCAATGATTCTTAAATTGTCTCTCCTTGCTCTGTTTTCCTGATCTGTCACCTTGTCAGTGAGATATTTTATGTTTTCTTCTATTTTGTCAGTCTTTTGACTTTGCTTCATTAATTCTTCCTGTTTGCAAGATCATTAGTTTCCAGTTGCTCAATTCTGGTCCTTAAGACGTGGTTTTCTGCTTTAACCTTTTGATTTTCTGCTATAATTTTTTTGATTTTCTCTTTGAACCATTTCCCACTTCTCTTGCCAGAAGGCAAGAGAAATGGGATCTTATCTTTTTGATAAGATCCAATTTAAATTCTTCCAGAGCTTGTGGACAATTTCCATTTTTTGTGAAGCTTTTGGTTTTGTTTGAATTTCCTCCTGTATTTCCTCTGTACCCTGGGTTTTTCCTCTTTAAAAATTCTTGAGGGTCACAGCCTTTTTTTTTTCCCTTGAAGGGTGTTTGCTCTTGTGGATAATTTGCCATCACTGTGGAGGTTTTACCTTTCCTTTTTAGTCAGAAATCTGAATGACCTGGGCAGGTTCTCTGTGTATGGAGTTGAGGAGCAAGGATTTTGCCTGAGGCAAGCTCTCAAATCTCCACAGCCTTTTGCTGCTCTTCTCTGTGCTACCTTCCCAGGAGCACCCTCGGTCTGTGCTCCCCCACCCACCAGGGTTTCAGGTGTAGCTTCTCTCAGGGGTAGGTCTTTGGTGGTCTTAGTCATCTCCCAAGGATCTAGAGGTACCCCCTGCTCGATCTAGAGGTGCTCCTTGCTCACTCGCTGATTCTTGCGCATGCTGGCTCTGACTCTGGCTCTGTATGTGGGTTGGGGAAAGGTAGATCAGCTCATATTTGGGTGGGAGCTTTTTCACCCTCTTATTGTGTGGAAATGCCCAAATCCCACATACCTTCAATGCTGTGCCCTACTGTAACATTCTTCTGTTCTTATGAAAAAAATTTTGGGGGTCTTTTGAGGTAGTCTATATCAGTGGGTGCTGGGAGAGGAAGCGTCCCGTGTCTAGACTGCCACCATGCTTACCTGGAAGTCCCTGCAATCAATTTTAAAAGAGAATACTACCTTTGAACTTTAAATGAATGTTATCTCTCCAAAGAATTCCATTCTTTTCCTCAGTAAACTTATAAGAAATTATATTTTATTGTTATTATTACATTTTGATAATCAGCTTATATTTGTCAATAAAAATTGTCAAAATTTGTTTTCTCTCTCATTATATAAGTACCCATACAATAACTTTAATTTTGCCACTTGGCCCACAAAGCTTCAATATTCATTAACTGACCCTTTACAGAATAAATTCACCAACCACTGCTAGAATTCATTTGGAGCCTCCCCATTACATGGTAGAGTGCCCTTGGAAGAAAATCCTAAAGCCCACTGCTAGGTAGTTTAGATTAGGTTTATTTTTTCCTAAAGAGGCATTGAAACTGCGCTTAATATTTCACTGGCTCAAAAGACAAAGCCTTGAGTGACCAATGTAGTTTCCTTGTTGTAAGAATATAAAAGTCAGAATTCAACAGGTTAGAGCTCTTTACTCATAGTTTTAGTATCATAGTGTTAGAAGTATGACCAAAATGAGCAGAAGAAAGCTTTGCCCAGCTGGATCAATTGTATCCTCAACAAACATCCTTTCTTTGCTCTGAATGGTCTTCTCTTGTTATGCTTAAGTTAAGTTAGCCCTTTTTCTTGTTAATTGTTAGGATATTAAATATTTCATTTTGTTCCTATTTTGAACTTGAGGTTCCTACCCAACCTGGTTAGATTTCAACTCATTTGGTCAGCCGTGAGGAGGAAGGAAACCAATTTCTCAAAGACCACCTACCCATTCCTTGAAATTTGGAGGGAGAGTCACTCACTTTGGAGGAAAGAGCTTGGGTTTGGACCAGAAGAGAATGCCTGCCTTAGAAAGGCTGAGTTCAGCATGGGAGCTAAAAACCCTAACTATAGTCTACGTGGACTACCAAATTGATGGAACTCAGATATTAATCTGGACCAGAAAGACCTACTTCAGGAAAAAAGGACAGTCAATGTTTTATAAGGAAAAAAAACCCAATCAAACAAAACCAACCAACCAATAAATAAATAAAATCTAGCCAAATCCCTTCTAATCAACTAGGACAAGAGAGGTAAATGGATTCTGTATGTGTATGTGTATTTCTGAGAGACAGACAGAAAAAGACACACAAAGAAAGACAGATGACCAAATCAAGTGTTTCTGAGGGTCAATTCTAGTGACATCTTTAGGAGGGAAAAGAAGGGAGGTGTTAAGGGAGAAGGTGAACTTTTAACATCTCAATCTTCATTAGAATCTCTCCGCTTACTCACCTGGCATTCTGAAACTCACAAGGTTGGCATCTCCAATCCCTTCACTTAAATAGAAAAGCAAAAACGAAGAGGAAGAAGATGGAAATATGTTTTATGGAGCTACATGACAGCCTCAGAGGAGAGAAGTCCTAAGACTTCTTCCCTTACATAATTGTCTTTCAGTTCACACCATTAGCAAAGAAGACAAAAGAAAAGAGAGAAACTGAAAGCTAATGATAGATGCCAATTAGGGCTTTTTGAAGGTGCTCCCAGTTCTGATTCCACGACTGAAGTTTATCAAAGTGGCAGCCATTTGCCTTATGGGTAGCCAACCAAAACCAATTAGAGCTTGTCTATATATGTTCTAGTACCTCTTCCAGACATTATTTGTATTATATATCAACATGATTCTCCAGGAATTTAGCATACCATGCTCACTGATGTGGAGGATATCAATACATATGATAAAATATTTGTTTATTTGGGTATATGTTTGGGGCTTTTGGTTTTGTAAGATTATCACTTACAAAAAATGAATAATATGGAAATATTTTTTTGTTTGATAATATATTTATAACCCAGGTTGAATAGCTTGCCAGCTCTGGGAAAGGAGAGGGAGGGAGAGAATTTGGATCATTTAACTTCAGAAAACTGATGCATAAATTTATTATTAAAATTTTTAAAAATTAAAAATACAGAGTAGTGTAAGAGTTAAATTAATATCCAATACTTCAAGTATTATATTTTTAAAGTTTATTATTTGACAAAATAGAACCATGTAACTAAGTTTTCTAACTGCTCAAAATGCCTGCTCCACAAAAGCTGCCAACAGGAAGGAAAAAGGAGCTAGACACAGAACTCCACCCAATTTATCCTGTCTACATCAACATGTAACAACAGGAAGTGACTGGAGTTCTTGGAATCATAGTTTTTTCTGGAGATTGTAATTTTTCTGAGAATCATAGTTTTTTAGGGTAACAGATTCTAATTTCACAGTAGACATGCAGACAGTATGTATCATCCACATTATAATTCAATGTGGCAAGTATGAGTATATGTTCTAAATATATATATCTCACATATATCACATAAAGTATTAAGAACATCAAACAATATAGTATATGAAAACCAAATGCATAAACTTCTTATAACATTTAACCCACAGCTTCACATAAAAGGGTTTGATGTTAATTATGTCTCCAAAAAGTCATGTAAAAAAACATATTACATGTACATTTACTTAAAAAACCACAAAGAGCAAAAGTACATTAACCTACACTGAGTTGTTATGTCAGAACCTGAAAAAGGCGAGGATGTTCTAATGTCCAGGATGAAATAAATGATAATGAAAGTAGCAAGAATCCTTCATAGTTTTCTTAATGTATTTGAATTAAAGGTCTATGGAATCAATAGAAACATATTAACTTAATGGGAAAGATCTTCCTGCCATCCAGTTTCAGTGATGAGAAATTTCTTCCTCAAAGTATGTATTTGGTTTTAGGTGAACTTAAATACAAAGCGCAGTAACACTTTGACTGAGAATGGGTTATTTCAATAATGTGTAATTAATAACTGCTTAGGTGTCCAAATAAACTATTCTGAATCTCCTGAAAGAAGATAGATTCTCATGATGGCTAATTTTCCAAGGACAATTTCAATGTTCTTTTATAATTGTGAGCATTTTCTTATAAATTCACATAATTTAACAGTAACATATATTGTGGTACAATCAAATGTGAAAGACTTTGCTACTCTCAGCAATCTAATGATCCAGGACAATTCTGAGGGACTTATGACAAAAAATGCTGTCCATCTCCAGAGAAAGAACTGTTGGAGTAGGAATGCAGAAGAAAACACATGATTTAGCCCTTGCATATATGGGTATATGATGTGGGATTATTTGCTTACAAAAATGTATAATATGGAAATATGTTTTGCATGATAATACATGTATATCCCAGAAAAAATAAAAATTGGAAAAAAAGAAAAAAGTCACATAGTTTAGGGATTTGGAAGAAAGTACTATATTGTTACATCAACTGTCTTGCATTGAAGCTTAAAAAAAAAAAAAAGCCTTTATCTTCCATCTTAGTAGCAACACTGTGTATTGGTTCCAAGGCAGAAGAGCAGTAAGAACTTGGCAATGAGTGTTAAATGATTTGCCCAGGGTGATACAGATAGGAAGTGGCTAAGGTCAGATTTGAACCCAGAACTTCCTGGCTCTAGACTTGGCTCTCAATCTACTAAACCAGCTAGCTGACCTCTAAATGCATTGACTCTTATAGATAAATAAGATACTCACTGATCTAGGTAAGGATTTCTTGCAAGTAGAGTAGGGAATTTGATTTACTAGAGTGCCTAGTTACTACATATGAATTACTAGGGTTTCTTGGCATAGTTTGCTGATTGTTACACACACACACACACACACACACACACACACACAGGGAATGACCATATGCTAATCAGGCAATGTCAACAAACTATTGCAAAGCACCTATAATCCAATCACTTTAATAAGGACCATGTAAAGGTTAGGGGAGGGAGCAAGGAGGGATTGAAAGGGGAGCAGGAATGAAAAAGGCAAAACTATATTTCCTGTTTCCACTTTGTCATATAGAGAAGTTCAAAATTTATTTTTGGTAAAACTATAAAATTGCCTTCCAGGTAATAAGTGCCTTCATGTGTAGAAAAGGATTCTCTCACAAATTCTTGTGAAACTGATCACAAAAGTCCAACTAAAACCCTTCCCTGAAATCCAGTTATTGCCTGTTACCACTGCTGACCTTAAGCTTATCAGTTGAAATACCTTATAAGAGTCAAAATTTCTATATAGATTTAAATGGAAAAGACCAAGGTCTGTCGCTGTATTTTTAAAGTGGTTAATTGAGGGCAGGTTAAAAGGACCAGATAAATGTATTTCACAAGAATGAAGACTTGAAAGAAGGCAATGATTGGAAGAAGGAAATAAAAGTCTGAAAGTGTAGAATACAGTGTTTAGTAACCTTTGAGAATGGTTATAATGAATTAATTGTCGCTTAAAGGAATTAGAGGCATTTATCACTTCTACATGTTTCTTTATAAGAAATGAGATACTTTTGTGCTAATAAGGTTTTTATCCCTTATTAGTGGAAGCATCAATATGGAAACACTTCAGAAGTTCCAATGTTTAGGCTAACATTTTGTTACTATTGTTTTTTTTTTATAATGAAGCATTGAAACCTTTTTTCTTTCTCTTCCCACCAATTTATTCACTCCTAATTGGACAAATGTTATCTTCCTCTAGTTTGATAAATGCTCTTGTGGAGAGAAAACCCCTCACTTCAGTTTCTTACTTAACTAATGTGAGTTGGCTGATCCTTTAGGATGTTCATAATGAGGAAAATGAAGAAACAAATGTTTCTTGTTTTGAAGATGTATATTCTTTCTTGGCTACAGGGAGGCTAGAAATGACAGTCTGTTTAGGTTAAAATAATCTTCTTTCAAACTTGGGTACTTTTCTCTGTGTAATTTTCTTGCTTTTTAAAAAAATAGATATTTTATTTTCCCAATTACATATAATGAGAATTTTCAACATACATTTTCCAAATTTATAAGATACAAATTGTCTCCCCTCTTTTCCCTTACTTCCCCTTCTTGGAGATGGTAAGCAATTTCATCTGTTATACATGTATTATCATACAAAAATATTTCCATATTGGTCATTATTGTATTCTCTGTGGAATTTTCAAAGGAACATAGGATCTAGAACTAGAAAGAATATAGACCAAATTTCTCATTTTATACAAAAGAAAATTGAGACTTGGAGAGTATTGATTTATCGAAAATTACACAGGTACTAAGTAAACAGAGCTGGGATTTGAATCCAGGTCTTCCAAAATTAAATGTAGTGCATTGTCATTTCACATTATCCAAAGAAATAGATTAATAAGAATAAATTTACTACCTATGTGACCTTGAGGAAATCTCTTAACCTTCCTCTGTCTCAGTTTTCCCATTTTTAAAGTAGGAATGGGAGGAAGTTGGATTAAATGGTATCTGAGTTCTCTTCCATCTTTAGATGAAAATCTGATTTCTAATTTGTATTTGTTGTGATGATGGCGTTTTTAGGTGATCTTTAAAGAATTATTTTGTTTTCATCTCCTGCCTTTCTTCTTAGTTCTTAAAAAAATTAAATTGTCTTGCTTACTGTATTTTGACAGGAGGTGATTTTATTTCTGCTACATATTTATGGTATATCAGTTCTTTGACACTTCCTCCTCCCCCAGACTTCCTAAGAACATTAAACCCTTTATTTCAGAAAGCTTTGCAAACCTTTTTATTTTGCCTTGTTTGTGTGCCAGTCTGTAATTTTATTGGTGGGGGAAATTTTCTTTTATTAATACCCATCAGGAACTGATGGTGCTACTTAGAGTCTTAGAAAGTTACCTGGAGCACTGAGGTTAACTCATCCAGCCCCCAGGCATTAAATGACAGGACATAAATTCAGTTTTTGCCAGCCCTCAAAGTCCACCTCTTTTGACAAAGCAGATCAAGAGCTTAAGCCCATCCTTTGGTCTATAGTTTGACATCTTTAATGCAGAACCTTCTCTTGCCATGTGTTTGCTTCCTCAATGGGCAGGGGACATTCAGACAACTCACAAAGTCAAGCATGGATCCATCTTGAGAATGATATTTGGTCATCTATTTGGGAAAGGAAATTCAAAGGAGAAGAAAGCCAAGGGCCCAGATACAAGCTGTGGAAAGGAAATAAGACTGACTGTTTGTGGGGGAAAGGGTCTTGTGACTAGCATTTCCTTCCTGCCGGGGGGGGGGGGGGGGGACTGGCTTCCAGGTGTTGGAGGAGAGAGGAGCTTGTTCAGCCCAGTCTGGAGTGCCATGCTCTTTCTTGGTTCAGCCTGAAGATTCAAGTCCAATCTCTTCTGAAGGTTAGACCTGTTCTTCTTTGCTTTCTGTCTACTGCTAAGATTCTAAAAAAGACAAAACTGGACTGATATAGAGTGGACGGGAATGGGAGAACCCTCCACCAGCCTCTGGGGCCTGGTCTGAAGCTAAAAAAAACAACAAAAAACTCCAATCCCAACTAGTTATTAAACTTTATATTATTTGAATACACAGTCAGATACGTGGACTATCATTTCTGGTCATAGAGGGAGCTGAACTTCAGTTTCAGTCATTCAAAGACAAACAGACCTCATTGGACCCCTGCTGTTTCCTCTCAGCAGGGGGCATCTCCCTCCCTTGCATCACCAGGCAATATTCCCTCTCTCCCCTTAACTCCTCCATACCCCAGACAAACCTCCCATTATCCCTATTTTTCCAATCCCATTTCCTTTCCCAATAAATATTACAAAGATTACCCAGTTGGACCCATGTTCTATATGGGAGATGTAGCAGTGTTTAGGAAGAGAACCTATTGCATTTTCCTACCCTTTCTGGAGTCTAAAAATGGTGTGCACTACATGATATACCAGAGGACTTAAGTGAGAGAGTGAGCCAGAAGCTATCTATTTTTTTAATTGACAAGGTGCTCTGCTCCTTTGCTGCTGTTAGAAGGATAAAAGAGAACCAAGGGATCACTAAGGATTTGCCTCATCATGCCAAGATACCTGGTCCCTTTGACACTAATCCACATGGTCAGGGAACCAGGGACTTCAGATATGAAATCAAACTTGTGTTTGATTAAATGCAAGCAGAAAATACCCATTCATTTCCAGTATAGCTCGGATTATATACACATGCTTCAGACAACTGTGAATACTAGCCTGAAACTGAGGAAGGTGATCATCAATTTTGCTTATTGATTTGCTTATCAATTAAGGGGACTTATATCAGCACCTTTTCCTATCCAGTATTGAAGAGATGGCTAAGTAGGATAGAGGGCCTGGCCTGGAATCAGGAAGATCTGAGTTCAAACCTGAACTGAGATACTAACTAGATATGTGATTCTTATGCCTCATTTTCCTCAGCTGTAAAATGGGAATAATAATAATAATAATAGCTCCTACCTCCCAGGATTTAATATTTGTGAAGCCTTTAACACATAACCATAGTAGGTATTTAATAAATTCTTCTTTCCATCCTTTACTCCCTTCCTTCCTTCCTTCCTTCCTTCCTTCCTTCCTTCCTTCCTTCCTTCCTTCCTTCCTTCCTTCCTTCCTTCCTTCCTTCCTTCCTTCCTTCCTTCCTTCCTTCCTTCCTACCTTCCTTCCTACCTTTCTTCAAGTCTAATTGTGATTTCTTGCAGACAAGTGGAAGGGATTTAAAAAATATTTTTTTCTTAGTTAGATTTCTTTTTTTAGGGAAATAGTGCATACATAATTCAACAATAAGTTGAACACTGTTGTTATTTTGACTCCATAGGACTATTTAGTTGAAAGTGTCTCCTGATGTAGAGTCTTGGCATTTCCCCCACTTTAAGTTCTACTTGGTAAGATGATGTGTAGGTGTGATGGGAGGGAATAAGAGTGGGATAAATATGGTGTTCATTCTATAATCCTTCCTATGGGGTTTTGCTCTGTATTTTTTTCTTTTTTATTTAAACCTTTACCTTATGCCTTAGAAACGATGTTATGTTTTGGTTCCAAGGAAGAAGAGCAGTAAGTTTGGCAAGTAGGGTTAAGTGACTTGCTTAGGGTCATACAGCTAAGGAGTGTCTGAGACCAGACACCAAGTCTGGGCTTCTACCCACTGAGTCACTTCATTGCCCTTGCCATGTATTTTCCAAGAACATCTTCAGTGGACTCTATTTACATACATCTATAATATAACTTTGTATATGTATAAGAGCTGTAACTGTAATATATTTTTTCAAAGTTTAAATTCTATTAATTGGGCAACAGATAGCCCATCCCAAAAGCATCATGGTTGTGTTCATCTTTTGTCATGCAGGTATCATCATTGTCCTCAAATTTCCATGATTAAATTATTTCATATGTTAGGCAATTTGCTAAAAAAGCTCTCTTATCATACTTTGTATTCAGAGCTAATGTGGCTTATAGTGATTACCATCCTTTTCACCCTGCAGATATTAAAAATGTTTAGTTTGTATCTGCACCTGCTACCTGCTTGCCTGATATTTATCATTTGACTTCTTAAACTCATGATCTTATAAAAAATTTCAAAAATTTATTTTTACTATGAAATTAATCATCAACAAATACTTTGGTATACAAAGAAGATCATATGTTAAACTCTGAACTTATCCCATTTAATGTTTCACATGATTGTGTCTGAAGATGTAACAAAGGATTTAAAAAGTGGTGCTAGAGAACACTTAGATTGCTGAGAAATTTTTTTCCCAACTGGATATGAACTATGGACAGCATCAGAAGTCCTTGAGATCAACATTCAGGGCAATACATGAGACCTGAGAGGGAAAGACACAGAGGGAAAGAATCAGACATAGACTTTATGCTTTTTAGACCGAGGTGGCATAGTGGATATTCAGAAAGATGGCTTCCTGAGTTAAAATCAGGTTTCAGACACTTATTAGCTGTGGGACCTGCGCAAGCCCCTTAACCCTGTTTGCCTCAGTTTCCTTAAATATAAAATGAGTTGGAGAAGGAAATGACAAACCACTCCAGTGTCTTTGCCATGAACAAATGGGATCACAAAGAGACATGACTGAAAAAAAAAACTGACCAACAAAAACAATAAAAACTTTTTTTTAAAGCAACTTGGACATAGATCTTAAAATAATGTAGAGATGATAATACAGTGGTGAAGTACACTAGGAAGGATACTGCACTAAGAGATAAGAAGATCTGCGTTCAAATCCTATTTAAGATACCTACTACTGGGGCATGTCACTTAACCCTATTTGCCTCAGTTTCATCATCTGTAAAATGATGATAATAATAGCACCTAGAATGCAGAGATTTTGTGAGGATCAAATTAGATAACATGCAAATCATTTTACAAAACTTGAATAGTTATAAAACTGCCTACTTCCATTAATAATGCTATTGAATCACCATTAGAGCAGGAACTTAGGGTTGATTTTCCTGCAATACTGAGGGATTAATTTGTTTCTTTACATTTTCATCCAATCTTACTTGACACTATAATATGGTTTACTGGGATTCCAGGTTGGCCCTGCTCCTGAATCAGAATCAGAAAATTACCACCTAAGAGTAATTAATAATGTAACTAATCAACATAATTAATGTTATTAATTAAGGCATAGAATGAATAAAGTAGAAGATACCTTAGGGATATCTAGCCTTACTCTCTGATGAGATACTCAAGACCCTGATAGGCAAAGTTTCTTATTCCTAGTTATATAGATAATGAGTTCTAGGACTAGAATTGAAATCTCCTGATTCTCCAATGAATTATTTTACTAGCTGGATTTGGGAATCTTACTTAGCAACAGTTAATAATAGAGTGTCAGGCCTGGAGTTGGGACACCTAAGTTCAAATCTAACCTCAGAAACTTATTAGCTGTGTGACCATGGGACAGTCACTTTACCTCATTTGCCTCAGTTTCCTCATCTGTAAAATGAGCTGGAGAATAAAATGGCAAACCACTACAGTATCTTTGCCAAGAAAACCCTAATTGAAGTAAAAAAGAGTCAGTCATAGCTGAACAAACTGAATAACAAATGTTGGATTTAAATTCCAGTTATTTTCAGAGAAGTAAGGAACAATTGATCTGCATGTCTCCATTGGATGGATGTTGTTACTCAAGTGACTTCTGAGGTTCCTTCTAGCTCTAAGTTTATGATTCTACTGTACGATATTTTAGTATTTCCCCAACATAATTTAGAAGATGGAGTATGATTTAATGAATAAAGTCAGAAAAATTGATGTGAAATCTGGCCTAACATAGCTTCGTAATTCTGGGGGAGTGATTTTACTTTTTGAATCCTATGTAACTCTCTAAGACAGTTGCTGAGCCAGTAGAGTTTTCTATCCATCCATCCATCCATGCATCCACCCACCCATCTTTCTATCCATTTATTTATCTGTCTATCTATCTATCTATCTATCTATCTATCTATCTATCTATCTATCTATCTATCTATCAGTTCCCCCACACTGATGAAAGCACAGGTATGACGATCCTCCCTTTATCTCTGTCTTATCTTCCTTCACTGAAATGACAAGAAATATATGAGAGATGGACATAAGTATTTATCTAACATCTACTTTGCTAGGCACTGTGCTCACTGCTTTACAAATATTTTCTTGTAGGTGCTCTTATCCTCTTTATTTTACAGTTAAGGAAAATGTGGCAAATAGAGGGTTTTTTTTTTTTAAGTGACTTGCCCAGATTCACACAGCTAGTATCTGAGGCTGGATTTGAACTCGTCTTCCAGGCTTCAGAACCAGAGTTCTATCCATTTCAGCACCTTCCCTCCAAGAACTGTAAATTCTTTCTACATTCAAGCCAAAAAGCATAGAGCTTCTGCTCTTCCTGGGTGGTAACATTGTTCTGGTGGCCAAATAGCTGGCTATGAATTCTAGCTCTGCCAACTTGACACAAATTTGTCTTTGGACAAATTCCTTTTTTTTTCCTGAAATTCACTTTTCTCATCTGAAAACTGAGGATAACACTATTGCATTATAGAACAAGGAAGGCTGAGGAAGGAGACTTCTCTAACAATAGTGGGAGTCAAGGAAATCTTCATGGAGGAAGGAGAATTTGAGCAAAGTCTTGAAGGAGATTAAGGATTCTGTGAGGTATATTTCAGGCATGAGGGATGTTTTTTCTAAGTGCAAGGAGACAGAGATACAGGGCTGATTCTAGGACCAGTTTGGCTCAAATAGTAGTAGTAGTGGTAGTCTCTCGGTGACTGAGAATGAATATTGTGTTTGTGCAATTTCATCTACAGTGTACCCTCATGTGGCTTTGGAGTCCAAAGGCTGAGGCGTGAAATTTGTGGCACATGGGGCATGGGACTCCAGTTGTTACGGGAGGTGCGGTTGTGGCCTGGTGTCGGCATTCACGCATAGTGGCAAGATGTCGATGTCGCTCATCTTCAAAGGTGGTGGCGGCATGGTTAATGTGGGTTTGCCAGCTGCTTCTGTCAGAGGCAGCGAGTTCTAGTTGCTTTGGTGTAATGTCAGCCCACTTCAAGTTGGATTTTAGCTGATCCTTGAATCTTTTCTTTGGTCAGCCTTGTTTCCTGAGTCTAGCTGACAGTTCACCATAGAATAGCTGTCTTGGTATTCGCTGTGGGTCCATGCAGATGACGTGTCCAGACCATCATAGCTGGGTTTCGAGGAACATGACTTCGATGCTGGTGGTGTTGGCTCTGTCGAGGACTTCCTGGTTGGTGATACGGTCCTGCCATCGGATCTTCATGATTGACCAGAGAGAGTGTTGGTGGAATTGCCCCAACTGCTTCATGTGCTTCTGGTACAGTGTCCATGCCTCACAACCGTACAGTAGCAAGCTGAGGACCACTGTGTTATATACTTTGAGCTTTGTTGCAGTACTTACACTGCTTTGTTGGAGGACTTTGGAGCACAGCTGCCTGAGTGCCTGGCTGGCCTTTTGGATCCTGGCATTAATCTCGTGGTCTAGGGACCCATCGTTGGCGATGGTGCTTCCCAGGTACTTGAAAGTGTTGACGTTAGAAAGCTGCGTGCCGTCGATTGTAATGCATGGCTGGTTAGTTGGCCTCCCTGGTGTGGGTTGGAACAGCACCTCTGTTTTGCTGAGGCTGATAGTCAGGCCAAACAGTTTTGTTGCGGTGGAGAACCTGTCCACAATGGTTTGAAGATGATTTTCTTAGTGGGCCATGAGAGCACAGTCATCTGCAAAGAGATCTTCCAGGATGAGTCTCTCTGTTGTCTTTGTTTTTGCAGTAAGGTGGCAAAGGTCAAATAGTGAGCCATCCAGTCGGTATTTGATGTAGACGCCCAGGTCTAGATCCATCACAGCATGTCGTAATACTTGGGTGAAAAATAGGTTGAATAGTACCAGAGCAAGGACACAGCCTTGTTTCACGCCATTGGAGATGTTGAAGCGATCTGAAGTCTCTCCACCAGATAGGACTTCCCCTGTCATGTCGACATGAAAGAGCTGGATCAGTTTGACGAATTTTGCTGGGCAACCGAGCTTGCTGAGGATCACCCACAATGCGTCCCTGTTCACTGTGTCAAATGCCTTTGTCAGGTCTATGAAGACAATGTAGAGACTCAGGTTCTGCTCAAGGTTTGCCTCACCATGAAGACCATGTTGGTGCTGCAATCTGGTTAGAAGCCACATTGTGATTCAGGCAGGTTCTGCTCTGAAACAGATGACAGGAGTCTGTTGAGTATAACACAGGTGAGGATCTTTCCAGCAGTGGAGAATAGTGAGATGCCTCTGTAGTTGTCACAGGCTGCTCGTGAGCCTTTGTTCTTGTATAGGGCTAAGGTGGAGGCATCTCTGAGTTCTGGGGGCATGTCTTCCTCTTCCCATATGCTGGTCAGCACTATGTAGAATGCCTGGAGCACCTTTCCCTTTAAGGCCTTGTACACCTCGGTTGGGATCCCGTCTTTACCGGGTGCCTTGCCTGCACTCATTTGTTTAATGGCTTTTTGGACTTCCTCTATTGAAGGAGGGATGTCAAGTTATTCAATGGTGCGGTTTTGGGGGATCTGGTCGAGGGCGCTTTGGTTGACTGAAGAGGGTCAGTTGAGAAGCTGACTGAAGTGTTCTTTCCACCTGTTGCTGATGCCTTTTTTATCTTTTATGAGAGTGTCACCGTCAGAGGATAGCAAGGGAGTGATGGTGGGTTTTAATGGCCCATAGACAGTCTTGAGGGCACTGAAAAATTGTTTGTAGTTTTTCATATCAGCAAACTGCTAGATTTCTTCTGTCTTTTTTTCCCACCATCAGTCTTGCATCTTCCTGATCTCACGCTGCGCCGTGGCTTGGAGAGACTTGAATCTGTCCTTTTTAGGAGCAGAGTTTGGGTTATTTTGCCACTCCATAAAGGCTTTGTTCTTCTTTTTCAATAGGTCTTCAATAGCAGTGTTGTTCTCGTGGAACCAGTCCTGGTGGTTGCGTTGTTTTGGACCTAGGACTGCCTTTGATGTTTCCTTCACTGCGTCTCTGAACTGGTTCCATTTCTCAGTTGAGCTTCCAGTGAGTGGTCCCTTGGCAGACAGCTTGTTGTCCAGGCAGGACTGGAATGTTTGCAAATAAGATGGATCTCTAAGACGACTCACGTTGTAAAATGCCCGGACTGTGTGGGCGTGCTTTGGATGGCGAGGCGCAATGCACATTTGAAGAGTCACTCTAACCAATCAGTGGTCTGTCCAGCATTCAGCTCCTCTCATGGCTCTGGTGATCTTTACATCCTGGATGTCTTGCCTGAGTATGATGATGTAGTCAATGAGATGCCACTGTTTTGATCATGGGTGCATCCATATTGTTTGATATTTGTTCGCCATTCTGAACACAGTGTTTGTGATGGTGAGTTCGAACTCTGAGCATTTGCTGAGTAGCAGTAGGCCGTTGTTCATTTTGCCCACGCCGTGTTTGCCAAGCACTCCTTTCCATCTTTCATGGTCCTGGCCAACACGGGCGTTGAAGTCTCCCAGTAGTATCAGCTTGTCATTTGTGGGCACTGAGTGCAGGATGGCACTCAGGTCAGAGTAGAACTGCTTGATGGTCTCCTCTGTGCTGGTCAGTGTTGGGGCATATGCGCTGATGATTGTGGCATTCCGGTCTTTGCTGAGAGGCAAACGGATCTTCATGAGCCTCTCACTGATGCCCACAGGCAAGTCTGGCAGCTGTTTGAGCAAACTGGTCTTGATAGCCAGGCCAACACCTTGGATTCTGTCTTTATTTGAGGCTTTACCTTTCCAGAAGAAGGTGTATCCAGTGGTGGGTTCGCTGAGTGATCCCTCTTCTGGTAAGTGTGTTTTGTTTAAGGCTGTGATGTCGATGTTGTATCGTGCCAGTTCTTTACCGATTAGAGCTGTTCTTCTCTCAGGTCTTGGGGTATTCTCTCTATCAAGTAATGTTCTGATGTTCCATGCTCCTAGTAGGAGTTTCTTTGTATTTTTTCTTTGATTTCGACCGCTTAAAGGGATGACCTGCCAGCCGTGGTGTGCTGACCGGGTGTTTGTAGGGCAGGCAATGTTTGGGACACCTTTTCTAGTCCCCTCCCTTGATTAGGGTGAGCAGTGCTGTCCTAGAGAGGGCTGCTCATTTGCCCAGGATGCTGCCGAATGTCCCTGCTGCCCACAGGGCCGAGCGACCACTGGTCCGTGGGCCGCCTATGTGCAGGGTCGTGACTACAACTGCCAGTGGTCACCTCCACCTGTTGCGTCGCCACTCCCCCATCGCCGCAGGTCTTGAAGAGGGTAGACGGGGTTAGGACAGATAAGTGTGCACAAAGATACTTGTGCGTGAAAGAGATTTAAGTGGAAAAGCCGATGCACAGAGACAGTCCCACTCTCTCGGCGTTGGAAGCCTGGGTCCAGTGGCACAAAAAGTCGTTACTCCTGGAGACTTCCTCAGCTGCATTGGATGGCCGTGTTGTCCTTTGTGCTCCAACACGCCCTAAGCACTCCACAGTGCTTTGCTGCGTCTCTATTTGGCTCAAATAGAGAATTTGTAATGGGAAGCATTGCAAAATAACAGTAAAAAAGAGAAGGTGAGAGTCCTAAAATGCCAGAGTAAGGAACTTCTCAGTAGCTCATAAGAAAGTTTTTGAGAAAAGAAGTGACATGATCAGTCCTATATCTTAGATTATTTTGGCAGCTATGTGGAGAATGGATTGGAGAAGGGAGAATTTAGATTCAAGGAAACCAATTAGGAGGCTAATAATAATAATAATAACTAGCACTTATACAGTACCTAAGACTTGCAAAGCATTGTATATGTATTATCTCATTTGAACCTCACAATAACCCCATGAAGTAGGGGCTATTATTATTTTCATTTTACAGATAAAGAAACTGAGGCTGAGGGAGGTTAAGTAACTTGCCCATCCTTGTACAGGAAGTGTGTTATATGCGATTTGAACCAAGTTCTCCCATAGTTCTGATTTCAGTCCTCTTTCCACTATATCATGTTGCCCAGTCTAATTGAGAGGCGATGGGTACCTAAGGAATAGCTTGATCAAGTAATCCTGATCTTCATGATCAATTTGGTAAGAATTAAGGAAGTAGGTTTCTCCTCAGCAGCACATATACATATCGCTTCATTTGAAGCTATGCTTTTGTATCCTTATAGCAATTCTTCCTCTCAACTCTCTTACCATGGCAACATTGAAATCAACAACAAAATGACTCTTTGGGTATTATGTTCTCACATATCCTAGAGGAAACTTTGTAAAGTGGGAATAAATCTAGATTGTGAGTCAGAAGACCTGGCTTAAAATTGAGAGTTTGTCATTTCATAGCACTGTCTTATCTATAAAATGGAACTAATAATGTTTATCCTGCCTTTATGATGATCAAATGACCTAAAGTATGTGAAAACACTTTGTAAACTTTAAAATCTTGTATTCATTTAAGAGAGTAATGCCATTACTGTTGTATTCTATATACTGGTGCTGTTCTGGATCTTTGAGTCAGCCAAGAAATTGAATGAAAATCTTTACAATGATGAGGACTTTCTTAGCTTAATCTAGTTGTTGAAATTGTAGTTCATATTGTCCACATTTAATTTTACTTTCCTTGCTAAATAAGTATTTCACATACAACCTGCAACCGATTCTGATTAGTAAGAATATACCTGTGAAATGAAATACTGGTGCCATTCTTCAAGTTTAGACTCAAAAAGAAAATTTGTCAAAATTACTTTATTGATGATATCAAAGACTTAATTGAAATTTGAAAACCATTAGCAAAATGGGACTTTGGGCATTATTCTGCCATATAGTCCAAGTGAGCATTCGGCCTCTGTGACTTATGGAGAACTGGACAGCAACTGTTCCACGGGTCAGAGGAGATGAGGAGGGACCAGTCTTCCCTTCAGTTCTGCTTCCAGTGGTCTGGCTTGCCTTCCAGAGCAAACAGTTCTATACCTTGCTGTTTTGCCTGCTCAGTGTCTGCCTATTGGGGGAGGGATTTTTAAAAAATTCTGAAATCCTTTTTCCTCACTCCTTCTGTGTCCTTGCCATTGTCTATTGTCTGTATTTAAATACTGTACCTCCCAATAAAGAAAGAAAATGGGGAAAAACAAAAGGAAATAAAGGGGAGGCTTTCTTTCATTGCAACTGGTTGTTATATCTTTTTATCACCTTGAATTTTATTTTCTTTATTAAATGAATGCTTTACCTACCACCAAGTAGGCAATACTTTAACTAGCCTTGCCTATTATAGAGCTAAGATCTTTACCTGGAAATCCAAATCCTGCTCCATAAATGTTGCTCTCTCCAGGGGTCTCTCAATGATGTTGCTAAAAATATAGAAAGAAAATATTGAGTGGGAAACTGTTTTCAACACTTATGACTTTATCATTGTTATTAACAAAAAATGATGACTGTAGGGCAGAATGATCAGGGCAATCTGATTGCAAAGCATTCTTTAGTTTTTTTCCATGTGATTATAGAGAAGGAGAAAGTCAGTTTCTAGTATGTGATAGAACTTTGAACATGTTGCTTTCTGAGAAGCAACTGAATTCTAACTGGAAAATCCACTCCTGGTACTTTCAAATAAAAATTGGTCCAACAGTTTACATAAAAGTTCAGGAAAAGGTTGCTATTATTAATAAATCAACAGAAGCATATTTTGGCATTAATATGAAATGGAGTTCAGTGCATAAATTTTGAGATGTCTTTCTATTTTGTTTTGTTTAGTTTCTTGGTCCTTTGGTTTAGCCAGGAATTAGAATGAAAATCTTTACAGAGATGGAGATTTTCTTTGGTGGCAAGTGGTTGTTATATCCTTTATCACCTTGAATTTCACTTTTCTTGTTAAATGAATATTTTACCTACCACCTGCAACTGATCCCAATTAATAAGAAAATGACAATTAAATGCCAGTATCACACCTCAAATTTACCATCAAAAGAGATATTTTTAAATTGCTGAGTTTCTGCTATATCTAAAAACTACAGAGTTGCATTTGGGTTATATATTAGTTTCCAATATTCTTCATCCCTCTTTTGAAAACCAGCAAGTAAATGGTTTGAAATTTATGGCTTTATTTTCCTATTTGTGGTTAGTTTTTGAAAGGACTGTTAAATAAATAATAAAATATTTAAGAGAAAAATATTCCTCTAAGGGTGTATATTAGATAATTATGGAAAAGTCTCAAATTGATCCTATATCATTTGTTTATTCATCCTGTTTACAATGAATAAAGTTTGTTCTATAACTGCTTTTGTTCTATAATTGTTCAAGTCACAGTTCTTTGTTTTTGAACTTGGTTCAGAATTCAATTGACCTGTAATGTCTTAATTTTAGAACTCCAGCTCTTCTGCTAATCACTGATCTATTCTTACCTCAAGGAATTTTGCTAACTAGGGGAGTGTGTGTGTGTGTGTGTGTGTGTGTGTGTGTGTGTGTGTGTGTGTGTGAACACAAAAGGAGTCAGGACTAATATCTTTAAACCACTATCTTTCAAAGATGGCACTGACACACTTATTAACAAGAAGCATGCCTCTTCTATTAAAGATTACCTTAGGCAGAGATTTGCCTCAATTTACGCATTAGTCAAAATTCAACATTACTCCATCCTACTTGAAAATTGACAAGATGCTATGCTCTGATATCTTAACTAGATGAAAATATATCTCAAAGACTTTAGATTAAATGCAAAGAGTCTTTGAATGCCATTGAGTTAACTGTGGTTATGCTGAGAGGTCTATTCCAAGAAAAAGAAGGACTTGGCTGAAGAGAGAGTAAGGGAAGAGAAGATTTTTTTTTAAACCCTTACCTTCTGCCTTGGAATCAATACTGTGTATTGGTTCTAAGTCAGAAGAGTGGTAAGGGCTAGGCAATAGGGGTCAAGTGACTTGCCCAGGGTCACCAGCTAGGAAATGTCTAAGGTCAGATTTTTAACCCAGGACCTCCTGTCTCTGGGCCTGGCTCTCAATCCACTGAGCCACCCAGCTGCCCCCTAGAGGAGGTTTTTTAAAATTAGGAGCTAGTCCAGAATCCAGGATATCCAAGTAAACTAGCCAGAAGAGAGCTTTCCATCCAAACCCAGAGGAGGAATTGTTCATTAGGGCAAAAAAAGAGAGTGTCTTAATTTCAGGCTACTTCCTTCCCCCTTTCCTTGACTGGAGGTGGATCTCAAGAACTTGAGAGATCCAGAGGTCTTTCATCTTCCTATCTCCCCATCACCATGTCAGCAACTTCCCCAGATTGGTTGACAGCTGGAAACCAAGGACAAACTAATTGAAATTAAAACAAATAGATTCAAAACTACACAAAGTCTAGCAGGGGGAAAAACAAACAAAAAACTACCATTTACATATGATCTTGAAGGCTCCAGCAAAAGGACTTCAAAGAACTGTTAATTATACCTTTGCCACGTGTGCTTTCTAATCTGAAACCAACTTTCTTGACTCAGAGTGTACTTGTGGGAGGATCTATTGTACACTCTGGGCAAGCGTTTTGTACCGATTGTTCTTACTATACCACTTTAATAAGTATATTTTACAGAAAAGTAATTTAGTCTGGTTGAATAATTGATGGAAACAGATAGGGGGCACTGTGGCTAGACTACTGGTCCTGGAGTCAGGAGTTCTCATTTTATGGGGTTTAAATCTAGCCTCAGACACCTGTTGTGACTCTGGGAGAATAACTTAACTCTGTTTGTCTCAGTTTCTTCATCTGTAAAATAATCTGATGAAGGAAATGGAAAATTACTCCAGTATCTTTGCCAAGAAAACCCCCAAAGGCATTATGACAAGTCAGACATCAATGAAAAATGACTGAATGATAACAAAAGCTAATTGGTATCACTGATAAGTACCGTAGTGGGAACTCATTAACTATAACATTAGAAAGGTTATCCTTCCGCCCCTAGCCACTCAGGGACTAATAGCCACCAAAAGTCTAATCTGAGGACTAAAAGCTACCAGAACACTGTAAATGGGACTTAGGAGAGAAGCTCCAGAATCTACCTGTTCTACAGTTCAATGCTTTAGCAATGTTGGACTTGAACTCTTTCCCCAGTTGCGATAAATACTCTTTACCATTTGGATAAGCCATTTTAATTTAGTATGTTATTTCATCGATGAGAAGAGAAGACTGAGAAGGTAATTTGAATACTTGGCAAACATTAGGCTCCATTCATTTCCATTCCATTGCTGCCATTTGTGCATTAGGCTAGATAGGAATGTTTGCTTGTCATGTCAGTTCTACCCAGTGCTTCATAGAAGTATATATACTCAAAAGAAATAGTCTTGGTTAAGATGTTGAAAATATGTGGTCTGGAAACTTGTATATAGGATCAAGCAGAGATCATTGCATAAATGTCATCTGTCAAGTTAATAAGTATTAATCAAAAGATTTATCTTTATAGTAATAAGAAGATTATTGGATCTTAGAGCCAGAGGAAGACTTGGAAGACATCTAGTTCATTTCTCTCACTTTACTGATTAGGAAGTAGTGTGGCTCAGGAGAGGTTAAGTAGTTACCCATGGGACAGTAAGTAGGAGAGAAAGGATTAAAATCATAGTTCTTTGACTTCAAGTTCAGTATTATCTCCATTACTGTACAAAAGCAATTTAAGATTTATAAGATATTTTCCTAACAACTCTGTAAAGATAAATTGTATGAGAATCATCATCCCATTTTGAAGATGGGAAAACTGAGGTTTTAAATATTTGAATAACCTAACCATGCTCACCAAGCTAGTAAAGAGGCTTTGGGATTGTTGGACCAAAACCTCCAAACTTTTGCAATGTAGCTCTTGCCACAAACCACAGTGATAGAATTTGAGAATGCCACATACCATACTCTTGACTTTTTGTGATAAATTGTGCTGAAAATTATAGAGGAAAGAATAACTTTGGAAAATATAAAAAGTGCTGAACAAATACAAAATGGATGCTATATTTTTGTAGCTCATTTGAATCTTGTTATGATATACTAGAACACAACAGGCTCATCGGCCAAGTATATATTATAAATAATATGTATATTTTTCTATGTGTATGCATTTTATAAAAATTAATTTTTCAATAAATGATAACCTTTCCCCTTCCACCTTACTCATCCAACCTGAAAAAGAAAGAAAAACACTTTGTAACAAATATATATGATCATTCAAAACAAATTCCCATTTTACCCATGTCTAAATATGACATATGTATATATGTACATGTATACATACATGCGCACACACACATATATACATGCACATTTTGTCCATTCGTTGGGTAGAATGCCAAGCATATTATTATAATATTTTCTTTTTTTACTATGGAGAGAAAGTGGAATCCTGATAACATCAGTGGTTTAAGGACTCCCTGCTGAATTGCCACTTGTGATAGTGATTCACAAAATATTTAGCTTATATATTTGGAAATATTCTGGTTGCTGAAAACTCTTTATTTTAGTTTGTTTTAAATGAGTTTTCACATTTCCTTTGACTCTGTTGTTTGGGCTGCTTTTTTTCCACGTTTCTTTTTTCTATGTTGATACTGAACCTCTTTCTAAAAAGGCAGATAAAGCTGTCAAGATTAGCTTCATGCAATAGTGAACCAACAAACTCAATTCTACAGATTTGTGATTCTATTCCAGCACATCCTGTAGCAGCTGTTTTCTAAAATGTTCTCAGGACCATGCTTATGGTATTGCAGTAACCCATCTGTCCATTTATCCACCATCAGTTAGCTCTTAAATCTAGTCTGACCAACATTTTTATATTTGTTGGAATGATAATATAATAAAACTAGCTTTATTGCATGATTTATTTCACTGGCTTGCTGACTCTTTAAAAATAATATTTTATTTCCCTCAATTATATGTAAAATGATCTCCAACTTTATTTTTTTTAAATATTGAGTTCCAAATTCTCTCCTTTGTCTCCTTCCCTCTCCACTCCCTGAAATGGTAAAGCAATTGATATAAAGTTATACCTGAGTAATCATATAAAGCACATTTCTGTATTAGAAATTTTGTGGAAGAAAATTCAAACAAAAAACCCAAGAAAGTGAAAAATTGTTTGTTTCAATCTGCTTTAGTTCTTTCTATGGACATAGATGACATTTTTCATCATGAGTCTTTTGGGATTATCTTGGATCCCTGTATAACTGAGAATAGCTAAGTTATTCATCTTACAATATTATTGCTGTGTGTAATGTTCTGCCCACTTCACTCTGAATCAATTCATGTAAGTCTTCCCAGGTTTTTCTGAATCTTTCTTGCTTGTCATTTTTTATAGCACAATAGTGTTCTAATATACCATAACTTGTTCAGCCATTTCTCAATTAATGGACTGTCTCTCTGTCTCTATCTCTCTCTTTATTTATTTAAAATCCTTACTTCATGTCTTAGAATCATTAGAGGCCAGATAATTGGGATTAAGTGACTTGCCCAGGGTCACATAGCTAGGGAATACCTAAGGTCAGATTTGAACCCAGGACCTTCTACTTGTAGGTCTGGTATTCTATCTACTGAGCCACCCAGTTACCCTATTCCCTCTCTTTCAAATTCTTTGCCACCACAAAAAGAGCTGCTATCAATATTTTTATACACATTTGCTGACTTTTCAATAGTGTATCCCTTTGCCTTTAAAAAATAAACCTGTTCCTCTTTTCTACATTTGCCTTACTTCTCCCCTTCCCCCATGCCTTTAAAGATCATAGACTATTCTGAAGAGCAGTTCTAACATCATGTCTGTCTTAAAACATATGAAAGAACTGACAGTTCTCTTGATAGCTTCTCCTGTAAGAAGGCTTTCAAATCTGAACTATTAGCCTGAAATACACAGGCTGTTGTCTCTAATAATAATAACAACATCATCATTGCTATTAATAATCACTTGCAAGAAAATCTCTTTGGGAAATCATTTTATATATTTAACAATATGTTTGCTTCATAACCTGAAGTCAAAGAGTCTTTTGAAAACATTTTTAGAACATTCTTTTTTCAATGTGGATAAGCTTTTAAAAGTCCTGATAAAATGGGTTGGGATTTCAGAATGATAAATGTTTCCAGACCTGATGTGTCTGCTTTATACTTGCTAGCCAAAGTACTTTAATCTCTGAAGTCAGGCATGTGGCCTGACAGTAGGGAAGGGACAGGTCACTAGAGAACCTTGCCTTTGCTATTTCTCCAGGTTTCATGCTTTGAGACTCAAAGGTAAGCGGAGGATGAATTTTGGAAAAACCCTGTAAGGGCCAAAGATTTTCTAAAACTATTGATATCTATTTATATCAAACATTAAGGAACCACTGCTGAGCCTGAGAGGCTGGGTCACTTGCTCATTAAGGGAACCCAGTGCTCTGGATTGAGGAACCCAGCTCAAACTGGGTTCAGTCATGGGGGAGTCAGGCCTTTAATGAGCGTGGTGCTAGGCTCCCTCCTCCTAACCTTTTATTTCATTTTATTTCTTAACAATCACAGGCTTCTTAAACTTTGAGATATCCAGGGATAAATTATTTGAAGTTTAGGCTTAGGCTGATGCCTTGGGTTTCCCCTAAATGAGATGAAGAAAGGTACAATATGAATCTTGTATAGGACAGATTTTATTTCCACATACTAAAGAAATACTAAAGCAAAAAAAAAAAAAGAATCAAGCATAGATCAACAATCAGACAAACTAAACAAATGATTCTGACTTTTATTGAGTATGGCAGTACCCATGGCTGGGCACATTTTAAATTCAGATGGTTAAAATTAACTAAACACAAAACAGTGCACAATAGTTCTGAGAAGGCATTTTATATCTCACTGTGGTACCATAATGTCACTCTCAAAGTCTATGTGTTATCAGGTACTTGGGCTCTTCTTGCTTGTAGTTGTCACCTCTGGTATAGATGCTTCCTTGGCTGCCAATCAGCTCTACTCTTTGAACACCAAAATTTTGGATCACTTGAAATGACACGATTACCTTTAAGTCTGAACATGCCCATCTCAAGAACAATGTTAGATCACCTACAAAAAAAAATCAAATACAGAGAAAATATCCAGAAACCCAGGCACAAGATGGGTTAGTATTTCTCTCTCTCTATTTTTTAAACTTCTTAGCTACCTGCTAGTGTTATGGAATGAGGGAAGGATCAAATGGGTTATTTGCTATTGGCCATATTTGTCAAAATGCCTTTCACCAGTGAGTCTTCATGTGGTCAAAAGCAAGTACCTGGGAGTTCCACATCTACAGATGGAAAAAATCTTGAGTCATACATGTTTTTGGTCAGATGGAGGCAGAGGATATCTCTGCTGATGCTTGGTATAGTAGTAGTAGTCTCTCTGTAACTGAGGATTACAATTGTCTTTGTGTGCTTTCATCTGTGATATAGATGAGTGTGCACAAAAACACTTGTGCGTGAAGGAGATTTAAGTGGAAAAGTCGATGCACAGAGACAGTCCCACTCTCTCGGCGTTGGAAGCCTTGGTCCAGTGGCACAAAAAGTCGTTACACCTGGAGACTTCCTCAGCTGCATTGGGTGGCCGTATTGTCTTTTGTGCTCCAACATGCCCTAAGCACTCCACAGTGCTTTGCTGCGTCGCCATCTTAGCCGTTGAACTTTCTTGTTGGTTTCTTCTGTCTGTTTAGCCGAAGCAGTCTTCACATGCTGGGTGAGCAAAGCCCTGGTTCACCAGGGGTCGACGACCCGATGGCTACCCTCACAAGGTTTAGCCGGCCTGTCGAAGCCATTGCCCAGGGTGTGGCCGCTGCCACATGCTAGCAGCTACTAGGAGCCACAAGTGAGAGCTGGGTGTCAGGTGAGGGTCAGAGGTTGGAGAGCTGCCCTAGGAGGGCACGACAAGCCCTCCATACCAGAGGTACTACTCCTCCCTGAGCACCTCATACCCCCCAAAATGCTTGGTATGACCCACATTAAATACAGGTTTCCTTGTAATGATTCAATCTCAGTTAATTGTGCTTCAGGCCTTTATTGAGGTTCTTAGTATTCTCTTTAAAAAATTAAAAATATAGAATAATATTTTGAAGAAATGAATTTTAGTTAAAAAATCCATATGCTCCAATTCATATTTTCTAAAGTTTTAAAAGCAGATTTTAGTTTGAATATATCACATGGTTATTTTATAAAAAGTGATATCTTTTAGATAATTGTTATACATTCAGGACTGCAGAGGCTTTCCCTAATGAAGAACAATGGGATTAGTATTATTTTAGCTTGAACTAATAAAAACCTATACAAATCCCCATTTCTGGTTTTACTTGGAATCTCCATTTCAAATTAGTCTCTACAACCAGCTTTGAGTGCTTTGAGTCTTCTCTATGGATTGCTAAATCATTATTTTCTTTTCTAGCTGAGGCATCTATACATTCAAGACAAAAATTATGAAAAAACTGAAATATGCTTCTTGGTCATTGTATAGTCAATCATTTGGCATTTTAAGCACTTATGATATATGAAGTATGGTACTACTACAAAGAAACGCAGCCACTCCCACCCTCCCAAGAAAAACTGTCCCAGCTCTAAAGGAATTTACAGTCTAATGACGGAGACAATAGGCAAACAATTATGTACAAACAAGATAAATGAAAGATAGACTGGAGATAGTCTCAGAGGAAGAGCATTCAGATTAAAGAGGTCTATGGAAGGCTTGTTGAGTTGAGACTTGGAAGTCAGAAGGTGGAGATGAAGAGTCTTTTACCATTTCCTTCTCCACTCTACAGATGAGGAAACTGAGAAAAATAGGGTTAAGTGACTTGCTGGTTATCACCCAGACAGTGTCTGAAGCCTCAGGACCTCCTCATTGTAGACCTGATGTTCTATCCACTTCACCAAATAGCTAACAGATGATAGGAGAAGCTATTGCCACAAACTCCAAAACAAACTTCAATCAGGACCAAGGTGGAAAGGATGCAAAGTTCTTTCACAGAATTACAACATCTGAGTTGGGAGGAACCTCAGAAGGCATTCTGTTTCCCATCCTAGCTAGGCATATCCTCCTACCCAGATCATCATCAAGGACAGCAACATCACTTTTAAAAATGAAAGGTTCCTGTAATGTATGTGTCTGAATTTCACATCTTTGACAGCTGTGTTCTATAGTACTTGATGGCGTATGATAGAATTTAACAACTTTCATTGAGGCTATTTAAGCAAAGTTTTGTTTATCATTTATATTTGAACTCTTCTTCCTTGTCTTGTAATAATTCTTAGACAAATGCAGGTTTAATGTCATAACATGATGTTGGATTCCCAACATTCCATTCTGTAATTTATAGATAAAATCTTAATTTTAGAGAGAATACTCCTTCCCTCCCCCCACATTTAGGCATGTGATATCCTGGTTCAGGAATGAAATATGAACTGGAAGATTTTTAGGGCATTTTATATGACTAGCATGTATCCCTTTGGGAAAAATTTCCCTCCAGATTCCATTTTTGACTCTCTGAACTTCTTCTCCCCACCCCAACTATTCAATCATATGTTCCCTATCCTTTTGAGATCCCTTTTTACTAGAATATAAGCTTCCTGAGAGAAGGATCTATCTTTTTAAAAATTTTCTTTCCTGGACCTTCGTATGAAGCTTAGCATATAGTAATTGCTTAGTAAATAGTTGTTGACTTTATAGGCAATGTGGGGTTAAGCAGATATAATATTTAAAGAGCTAATTTGAATTATCTTTTATGTATTTGGCAGACATATGCTCACTTGTGCAATCTCTCAATCTTAGAAAGCAACTAATATTTTATAGTTTCTAATAATCATTGATTTAAATTTTAAGTCACTGTGATCTTGGATAAGAATACTATATTCCTACTTCCCCATTAAGCAGTTTTCTGGGGATAAAGGAATGAATGCTCATCCTCAATTCTGTGAAAGAACTTTGCATCCTTTCCACGTTGGGCCTGACTGAATGCCCATGTAGAGGCACAGTCAGTTATAGTAATTTGCCTTACCTGACCCATGGATCACAATGAATCAACTGCTAAATCTAGCAAATAGTCAAATAGTATTCACACAGAACAATGGCATGTTTCTATAATACAGGCAGCATATACTACTATTGATATTTTCATGTCCATCACGTTCAGAAGGTAGAAGTTGATGAGAGAGCACAGACCTAAGCAACATGTCCAAGAAACCTAAGAACTCTAATTGTCCTGCTCTGTCATGTTCCAGAGTCATCTCTTCTCCCTCACTCTTGTTTTATAGACTCTTGCTATCTTGTGAAATCATTTGCTTCTAGTTGTTCAATTCTAATTTTTAAAGACTGAATTTCATCCCTAGCTTTTTGATCCTTCTTTTCCTTTTGATTTTTCACTTTCTTTGCCTCATTTTTAAGCTGGTCAATTCTGGTTTTAATACATTATTTTCTTGTTTTAGTTTATGTGAATCTGTTTCCAGATGACCTATTTTGCTTTTCCCCAATTTTCTTTAACCTCTTTAAATTATTTTTTGAATTATGTTTTGAGTTCTTCCAAAGCCTGAGTTGAATTTATTGGAGTTCTTGAGTTTTTGCCTGGTGTTCCTTTGTTCTTTATTCATTACCTAAATAGAAGCTGTCAATTGCAATTTCTTTTTTCTTTTTCTGTTGTTTACTCATTCCCCCCCCCCTTTCTTTCCCCCTCCTTATTGGCTGTATTCTTGCTCCTCTGTTTATTTGCTGGATCTGTGAGTTTGGGCTTTTCTGACCTGAAGGGACTTCTCTGCTCTGCTGATTAACTGGATTAGACTGATGGAGCTGACTTGTTGTATTAATGTGTCCTGAGGCCAGATCTTCATCAGCTGCCAGCAGAGGCTGAAGGTGAGAGTAAAGGGGTGAAGGCTAGAGGTAACAGTTACCCTCAGTCCTATTCTCTTCCATTCTTCCAGTTGCCTCTCTTCCAGGTGCCTGGTCAGAGCCCTGACCTTCCCGTGGTGGTACCAACATAGTCTGTCATGGTTGCAGCCTTTACCCTGGAATCCCAGTCAATCAGGTTCTTACTGGGGGTCTCAGGACAGTAGGTGGGGGAGGGGTGCTAGAGATTGAATTTTTCTGCCCTCTGGAGGCTTCTTATATATGCACTATTGATAGACTGGATTAAGCCAGTTGAGTTGATCTGCAGAGTTGAATGTGCCCTGAGCCCAAAATCTCTAGCGGCAGAGACCTAAGATGGAGGAGTAGGGACTGAAAACTGCAATGAGGCTGCCCTCCTCTCTGCCCCTCTTCTCCAGCTGCCTCCTTGCCAGCTGTGGTCAGAGCCCTGTCTTGAGTAGCTGTGGTAGCAAGGCACTCCCTCAGGGTTGGAGCCCTTACCCTGAGATCCCAGAAACCACCTAAGTTTGATAGTAGGTGGGGGAGGTGTCCTGAAACCTTCCTTATTTCTTTTCCTTAAACCTGAGAATTCAACCTTCTCTGTGTACCTTTTAAGTTGAATTGAGCAGGAGAGTCCCCCAGCTCTGTCCTGTTGTTGGATTTGGTTTTCTGTCCATCTTGAAACACTTTGTTTTTTATTTCTGTGGAAATTCACAGAGGAATTGACCAATGCTGCTTCTAAGCTACCATCTTGACTCTGCCTCTCTTCTCCCTCACTCTTGACACATGATTTCTTTGAAACCCCGGAATTTTCGGGCAACTGATGATATGCATCAATTTCATTCACATTATTCCATTCCCTTCATACCTTTGTCTCACATGTCCCAGAATAAGGATGTTGGTAAGTTTCTCCAACATTTGACCCCAGTTGGCACCTTGCTATTGGCACTGCGAGATTGGCATCTCTCCTAATGTGCAAATAGCAAGTTAACAATAACTCTGAGTCTGTTTCTTCGCCTCTAAAGTAGAAATAACAATACCTCAAGGCCTTACCTCAAAAAACTGTTATGAGGTTCAGAGAAGATGCTGAATATAAAGTGCTTTGCAAACTTTAAAATTCTATCATAATATCAGCTTAATGATAATAAATGCCAGTTGTACATAGAATAGTATAGTGGAAAGAGTGGTGGATTTGGGGTCTGAGGACATGGGTTCAAAGCCTATTTACTCTCTGTGAGACTTTGGATAGTTATTTCATTTCTCTGGGCCTTGGTTTCCTTTGCTGTAAGATGATGCTCTATAACAGCAAAAATGTATGACGATCAACTATAAATGACTTAACTATTGTCAGCAATGCAAGGATCCAGACAGCTCCAAGGATTCATGATGACAAAGGCTATCCACTTCCTTTAAAGGAACTGAAAGAGTCTGAATTCAGATTGAAGCCTACCATTCTTCACTTTATTTCCTATGATTTTTATTTCTAGTATAAGCAATATGTCTTTTTTCACAACATGAAGAATATGGAAAAATATATACATATATTACATATATATATATTGCAGGATAGCAGATGTACATTCTATATCATATTGCCTGCCATCTGGGAGAGAGGGGTAAAAGGGAAGGAGAGGATATGGATTGCAAAAATGTTAGAAAATGATTATTAAAATTGTATCTAGAGGGCAGCAGGGTGACTCAGTGGATTGAGAACCAGGCCTAGAAACAGGAGGTCCTAGGTTCAGATCTGGTCTCAGACACTTCCTAGCTATGTGACCCTGGGCAATCCACTTACTGTTTTTCTGCCTTGGAACCAACATAAAGTACTGATTATAAGACAGAAGATAAGAATTTTAAAAATTGTATCTACATGTAATCAGGAAAAAATATAAAGCTAAAAAATCAAATGATGCTTTAAAGATTTAATCTATAAGTTAAATCAAAATTTGCCGCCTTGTATATTTCATCCAGTAGTCCTAGAACCACATAAAAGCAAAATTTACTATTCTAAATATAGAGAAAAAAAATGTTCGAACTGAAAAGATGGGTAGAAGTTATCCAATCCAACAATGTCATCATTCAAACTCAAGAAGACTTGAGTTCAAATCTAGATTCAGACATTTAGTAGTTGTGTGACCCTGAGCAAATCACTTAATCTATGTTTGCCTCTGTTCTCCATCTGTAAAATGGGAATGATAAAAGCACCTACCTCCAAATCTGGATGAGAGGACCAAATGAAAAAAATATTTGAAAAGGGGTCAGCACAATGCCTAGAGTAGGTACTACATAAATGTTTATTATAATTATTTGATAGATAAGGAATTTGGCACCAGATAAATTAAATAACTTACCCATAGTCATGCAGCTAGTGAAAATTGAAGCTAGAAACATTATATGTTCTATGTCATGGAATTGTGTGGGATATCACAACAGGGATCTAAAATTAGATAAGCTGCCTAAGTACCAATTGGGCTTTACTTTTTATGCCACAGTGCATACAGTGATGTGATATTTAAAATTCTTAATATACTCTTTGAATTGAAAAACTAAATCAAGGTGTTTGTTTCAGAGTGTCTGTGGAAATTAAATCAGGATGTTTGTAGAGAGATGTCTATGTGACTGACAGCTTGAATGTAGACTGGAGAGACTGCTATTAACTGTAACAAAGAGAGGAGGTGTAGCCTATAAGTGAACCTTAAGCTGCAAATTAGCACTATTAGAATAATTGAACAGATGCCATTGCTGTTGGAAGTAGTCCAATTCCCAGAAAAAATTTCACTGAAATAAGCATTCTAATTTTTGTGTGTTACAATGAAACTTTTCCTATCCTTTCCCCAAAAGGTGCATTTTTTTCTCTGACCCAGAGTTCAGAGATAAAAATCAGCCAATTGCAACCATCCTATGG
This sequence comes from Monodelphis domestica, assembly GCF_027887165.1. Lineage (NCBI taxonomy): Eukaryota > Metazoa > Chordata > Mammalia > Didelphimorphia > Didelphidae > Monodelphis > Monodelphis domestica. The sequence goes on along the minus strand of NC_077227.1, from coordinate 260,113,048 downwards.
TCATATGAAAACAAAGAGAAGAAAATGAGTCCTACTTCCTATTTTCACTGTTAAAATTTTATTCACCTTCCAAATGAAAACCCTAACGTTTTTCCTCCAATGATCTGATTTTTCAGATTCCTTTCTTGTACTGCTTCGAGAAGTTTATGACTAAAATCACCCTATTCAATCCAGCTTTCCCAGCTGTGCCCACATTTATTGTTCCCTCATCACTGTGAAGTTTTGAATGGTGGTTGAGGGTATGTGAATTCAGGACAGGTGTGCCCCTAGAAACAATGCTTTCCTAACCCCCTGGAAATTAGTCATTATTTGCACAATTATATGCTAGCAATAGCAGAATTTTTTAAAAATGGAAGATTTCCAACAAAAATATTTTAAAAGTCCAGTTTGACAGTACATCGAAATACTAAATCACCTAATCTCAGAAAGTAGGATGAATGGGAAGCATCAAGGGATGACAGAGGGAATCAAGGGATAGAACCTCCAAATCCTAGTCCTTGTGGTTTTAAAATGGAATATTATAGACTCCCTCTTTTTTAAAAACCAGAGCCATGATTTCTTAGGTATAGATGGCACCTGTATGGAAGGTAAAAGTAGCAAGAGTATGATTGACAGGCCTGGATTCCAAGAGCCAGTGGGTTAGGATTCTAGGCTGTTGGATGATGTTAGAAATTAAGTTTTATTATATTAATTTAGAGATAAGAAGTAGAGAAGCTGGCTTGAGAACAAATTGGAGTTTCAAACAGACCTGAGACAGAGTATCAGTTTCAGGTCCAATGGTTTTTCTGTGACATTTGGTCTCTGGCAGTAGGCAGAGTTAGACTCTCTCTGAGGGCTTGGAGGAGGTAACATCTTTTTCTTTCTTTCTCTCACTGTCTGAGGTAGAAGGACAGGAGAGAAAGACCTGAAGGAGCTAATTTGTGATGTCTCTAGGAATTTGAGGTGTATTGAGAGACTGTGGTGCCCACCACACTTCCTTCTTTCCTTCCTTCCTTTCCCAACTTAGGAGACACTAGTGACTATCTGTTGCTGTTTTTTATAGACTGTTTTAACTCTGAGAAAAACAAAGAAAGACCTAGTCTTTGTTTTGGACTCTGAGTCTGCTAAGGCTCAGAGTCCTAACTTGGTTCTTGCTGAGGCTCAGCCAGCTAGCCTTTGTTATTTTTATAACTTGGAGATGAAGTTAAGATATAAGAATAATAATGTTAGTCTATTTAGAATAGTAAAAATTTAAGTTAGTCAGATCAGGAAGGATCAGTGTAGCCTGTGGAAACAGGAGACTTGGTTCCTTACAGAACCAGGGAGTTTTATTTGGATGGAGTTAGAATCCCTTAGAAATCCTTTTTGTCCTTATATTTTCAATAAATAGTTTATTTTTATACAACCACAGTCTCCTTAGAGTCCTTGTGCCTGGTTCTGAAGAGCAATTCACTTATGAGCTTCATTTCACTCATATAAACTGAAGATACTCTATAAGCACAGCAAGCAGAGTATCAAAAATCAGTTTATAACTCATAATCAATCCATTGCTCAATTATTTTTACAGTTTGCCTTTTATTTTTACAGGAGCTATTCTATTGCCTCTCTTCCCAGTCCAGAGGACATTTTTTTGTAAGCCCCACCCCTCTACCCAGCTGCCCAAAGCAAGCACTTTTTCCCTCAACTCTCTCCAGTAATCCCAGGGCTCACAGACAGTTTGAATATGCCCTCTGGGCACGGGAACAGAAAAGGTTCACCAACAAGGCTTATGGGCAGTCTAGTGAAACCTGTGGGGATTCATTCTCAGAATAATATTTTTTAAAACATAACAAAATACATAGCATTACAAAGAAAATTAGTCATATTAAAATGCAGTTATCAAATTTTTTAACTTTATGGATTCTAGATTTAGAATTCTTAGGTGTGAATAATGTGGAAATGTGATGATGGTACAGGTATAACCCAGATTCAATTGCTTGCCAGCTCTGGGAGTAGGGAGGGAAGAAAGGAGGGAGACAATTTGGATCATATACTTTCTGAAAACTCAATAAGATTATAAATATAGAATTGTTTGTGATTTTGTATTGGTAAAGCAAGTCGCTGTATTTTTTTAAACCCTTGCCTTCTGCCTTAGAATCAATACTGATTCTAAGTCAGAAGAGCAGCGGGGGCTAGACAATTTGGCTTATGTGCCTTGCTCAGTCACAGGGCTAGGAGGTATCTGAGGCCATATTTGAACCCAGGACCTCCTGACTCCAGGCCTGGCACAATATTGTGTTACCTAGCTGCTCTAAGGGAGTTGTTTTTGTTTTTGTTTTCCCACAGAAAGTTCACCAAATCAATGAAATAATATATTCAGGCCATAAAAACAAACAAACAAACAAAAAAACTCCATACAACCTCCCCCCCACCTGAACCAATACAAAGAACCAGCACTGTAAACATAGTTGAACAAATTATGCAATGTTATACTTAATAATATTAAACATAATATTGATAGAAATAATAAATGACATGTTATGCTTAAGGAATGATAAAGAATGCACAGAAACATGGGAGGATTTATATGAAGTAATGTAGAATGAAGAAAGCAAAGCCAATAGACACAACTCCTTTATTAGCTCCCTTTAGGTAGGGATTATTTAATTACTTGTATTTGTATCCCCAGCACCTAACAGGATGTCTGGTATATGGTAGGTGCTCAATAAATGCTTATTGACTAAATGACTCCAATAGTGAAAACAAAGTTAAATATTGATAGGCATCAATTTTTGGTCAATATTATACTCATAACAATATTTTTTACTCTCATCCTAGAAAAGTTAATGTAGCATAGGATATAGAGTGCTGGACTTAGAGTCAAAATGACGTGGGTTGCATCTTGACTCACATCCTTAATAGATGTGTGACCCTAGGCAAGTCATTTAACCATTCACAGCATCAGTTTCCTCATCTGTAAAGTTGGAATGCCTGTAGTACTGACATCACAGGATTGTTGTAGGATTAAATGAGATCAGGTACACAAAATATGGAAAGCATTTTATAAACTTTCGCAAATGTTACTATGTTATTAATCTGTTTGGGGGAAATGTTAGTAAGTATCTTATATAAAATATATGAAGCATATTAGGGTAGGTAGGTGGCTCACTAGATAGAGAGCCAGGCTTCAGACCCTTCCTAACTGTTGTAATAGTTTATGGCCTGTTACAATTAAAAGAGTGGTTGCCAGAAACTGTTACACTGTATGACCCTGGGCAAGTCATTTGATCCCATTTGCCTTAAACCCTTACCACTCTTATGCTTTGGAACTGATACTTAGAATTAATTCTAAGGTAATAGATAAATGTTTAAAAAACGTGAAATATATGAGTAATTTTAAATTATCATTATCTGATATATACATATATATGTATATATATATATATCTGATGGGAGTGATTAATCCACTGGGAGTAAATATTTGAGTTTGTTCGACTTGACTTATGATTAAATCAAGTTATAATTTAATAAATTCCTACTATGTTCCAAGTACCTATGCTAAGTACCAGAAATACAAAGAAAGGTGATGTCTTCCCTCTTCACCAAAAACAAAAACAAAAACAAAATCAAAACAATCCCCCAGCAATTCCTGCTCTCAATGAGTTTACAATCTAAGATGGAGACAGCATGTAAACACAAATGTATAAATAATATATAAATATATACGCACACAGACATGATAAACTGGGTACAGTTTCAGAGGAAAGTAGGCAGTCATACAGGTAAGAATGAAGTTGAACCTCCTGAATAATACTGCCCAGCAGATTTGACTTTGAGGTTTTGGGGCAGTCTGATTCCCCCCAAAAGAAAGATTCCAGGCCAAGCTCTGACTTAGAATAGGACAGGTCTTGCCAGATCCTTGCTGGAGCTAGCACAGCTGCTGGTTAGCCATTCAGGCCATGGAAGGACTGTCAGGCTTCCTGGAGTTTTCCCAAATCAGAGGTTTTTTACCTGCCCAGAAAAGAGTCTGGAGGGTTAGAAGAATGAATTTGGACTAGGGCTGATGCCTCCAAGAGTTATCTAAGTCAGGAGTTGAGGGCATTTAGATTTGAAGGTCCAACTTGCATTGCCCTTAGAAGTCTGACACAATGATCATGAAAACTCTGTGGTTTTAGAATCTTTAGTTTGGGTCTGAGGGACTTATCAAGCAAGCCCCAATTTCTCTTATTCTTAAACTTAAGGAAAATGCAGATTTAGTTTCATACCATGTTATTTTATTTTTTTAAAACCCTGATCTTCTGTCTTAGAATCAGCACAAAGTGTTGATTCCAAGGCTGAAGAATGGTAACAGCTAGGCAATTGGAATTAAGTGATTTGCCTAGTTCACACAGCTAGAAAGTATCTGAGATCAAATTTGAAAACCAAGGTCCTCCGGACTCTAGACCTGGCTCACTATCTACTGAGGCACTAACTGCCCTTACACTACTATTTCAGACAAGTTTATCTTAGGGGATATCATTTGTTTAGTCCTTATTTTTTTTATTTTATTGCCACTCTTAAAAAAAGCCCTTACCTTCCATCTTAGAATCAATACTATGTATTTGGTTCTAAGCCAGAGGAGGAGTAAGGGCTAGGCAATGGGGGTTAAGTGACTTGCCCAGGGTGACACATTGAGGAAATGTCTGAGGTCAAATTTGAACCCAGGACCTCTCATCTCTAGACTTGGCTCTCAATCCACTGCGCCACCTAGATTGCCTAATAAAATTACTTTTCTTTTTGATTCGTTCCACTGAATTTCAACTCCAAGACCTTCTGCATGTAAAGTAGATGTGATAACTGGGATCATTATTGCCACTCTTTTTAAAAAGAGTTTGTAAAAAAAATAAAGAGTTTATTCTGTGGATTAGTTTTATATAGCATCTCTCATGGTATTCCATACACAGAAAGATTATGAAATATTCCTTGATGAGTGTACGCTCAGCACAGTGCCTTGCAGATAGTAAATGCTTAATAAATATTACCAACTGACAGACTGGTGACATAATATTCTGTTAACTCTTAACAGGCTGCATTCAGTTCTGATGGGGATTCAAATAACTTGGGTTTTAAAAGGTCTTATTCCTGATTTGTTCTCTTAAGATGGCTATGAGTGTTCAATAATGTAAGTTGTTTTTTGGCCTTAGAAAAATTTTCAACTGAGAATAATTTGAGCTCAGCCTTTTAGATAATAATTCTGAAGTGTCAATGAGAAAAGAATAGAAAAGAAAAAAAACATTATCTATAGCACTTTAGCAAAACATTTTATATGTATTAATTTATTTGATCACTAAAACTGTTCAATGAGGTAAATGGCATTATTATCCCCATTTTACAGATGGGGAAGATGAGGCTTGCACAAGGTACCTTGCCCAGGTATATAAATGTGTCTGAGGCAAGATTCAAACAGGTTTTCTTGAATCCAAGTCCTGAATCATTTGGTTTTCCCCACTCCCTCCACCATTCAAAAACTCCACATAACTCACTAGTACAATTGTTTTAGAGGAAATAGCATGCCAAATTTCTAATTATGGCATTTATTTACTTCTAACTGACAAACCTTTAAGACTTGGAAGTTTCCAGTAGATTGTGATCTGCATGAGTAAAGTTCCTGACCTGGAAGTTTTCACATCTATGAAACCACATGTCCTTGTTATACTGATTTTTATGTAAAACACTGTGCCATGAATATAAAAACAAACCATTTTTTAAAAATGTCTTTTGTTTACGAAGCTTACAGCTTCCACTAGGGGTGGGGAAAGAAAGGAGATCCAGTCCAAAGGCATTTAAACTCAAAATGATTGGCGAGGGAAAAGTGAAGCAGTGAGTGCATGGCTTCATCCACAAGTCATGCTAGACTAAGCTCATCTTCTTTTAGTTTATGCAGAATTATTAAACTGGTAGATGTAGAGAATGCCAAACATACTTTACTTAGGTTCTAGCCTAACTCAAATTTATATATATATATATTTCTCCCCAGTCACATGTAGACAATGTTTAACATTTTAAAAAAATGTGAGTTCCAAATTCTCTCCCTCCCTCTCTCCCCCCTCCATGAGATAAGTACTCTGATATAGATTTTCCATGTGCAATCATGGAAAACATTTTTTCATATTAGTCATTTTGGGGAAGAGAACTAAAAACAATGAAGAAAGAAAGTGAAATATGCTTCGATCTACATTCAGACTCCATTAGTTCTTTCTCCAGAGGTAGATGCTAGCCAGGCTTTTTTATAATGTATATCATACTGCTCTTATGGAAAAGATGAAAAGATGTAGACTGGATACAAATACAATCTGATACAGAGACCTCGTTGGGTAGCTGAACTTGGGGTAGTTGTTTATTAATGATTAAATGACATCACATCAGAAAGCCTCCAGTGAATATCCCAGGGATCTGTGTTTCACCCTGTGATTTTCTTTCTTTTCCTTTCTTTTTTTCTCTTTTGTTCTCCTCTCTTCTATTCTCTTCTGCTCTCTTCTTTTTTCTTTCCTTCATTAAACACTTTTACCAGTTACTTGAACAAAAGCATAGGTGGTATGCTTTCCAGATTTTCAAATGACCAAAGGTTAGGAGGAATAGCTAATACATTGGATACCAGACAGAACTCCAAGAGTTCTGAACAAACTAGAACATTGGGCTAAATCTAATAAGATAATTTTCATTAGCAGCAAATGCATTATCGTACACTAGCGATAGCGAAACTTTTAGAGACAGAGTGCTGGGCTCCATCCCCACCCCACCCCAAGACTGAATGCCAAGCCTGCCCCCATTCAGAGACAGAGCACCACACATGTCCCTACCAGAGACTGAGTGCTGTGCCCCAGCTGCCCTTTGCCCCCTGCCACCTCTCCTTGCCTTACTTCAGAGAGGGGAGGGAAGAAGTACTCCCATTGGGCTGCTGGGCAGAAGGGCAGGGGAAGAGAGGCATGTGGAGAGGGGGAGGAGAGTGGTCCAAGCTCTCTGCTCCCCCATCTCTGCTCCCCTCCATGTTGTGAGCTATGCTCCCCTCAAACCTAGCTCCTCTCTACCCCCCCACCCCAATGCCCAATGGAATCACCTTCACCACAGACTCAACAGGCTTATGTTTGGGCAGCACCTCATGCAGCATGTGAGCTCCCCACCAGTGTCTTACCTAAGACAGAGGAAGGAGGAAGCACTCCCATTGGGCTGCTGGACAGAGGGGAGAGTGAAGTGAGGAATGTCCTCAGGTGCATGGAGATGGGCTGAAGAACAGCTCTTCCTGGAGTCCTTCTGGCTTTCTAATAATGAACTCTGGCAGGCAAATGCAGACATGCCCACAGAGAGGGCTCTGTGCTCTTTTTTGGCATGTGTGCCATAGGTTTGCCATCACTGCACTAGAATTAGGAACTTTGCCAATATAGGATGGAGTAGATATGTTTTAATAGCAGTTTGTTTGAAAAAAGAACTGGGGATTTTAATAAGACAACAAGCTCAATTTGAGTTAGCAGTGTGTGAAATGTTGGTCCAAAATGCTAAATGTGGTCTTGGGCTATATTGAGAGGTACAGCTTCCAAGAAGAGGGTGGCAATAGTCTCTCTGTACTTTACCTTTGTCAGATCTCATCTGGAGTCTTGTGCCCAGTTCTTGACATAACAATTTAAGAAGGACATGGATAATTTGGAGAGTGTTCAGAGGAGGGCAACAATGATGCCAAAGGGCCATGAGTCCATGTTACAGGAGGATTACTTGAAAGAACTGGGGATTTTTAGCTTAGAGAAGAGATTTGGATGGGGATATTATAACTATCTTAGGTGTTTGAAGGTCTGTCATGTGGAGAAGAGGTCAAAATTGTTTTGTTTTACTACAGAGATCAAAACAAGGAGCAGTGGTTAGAAGATGCATAAAGGCCAATTGAGGCTTGAGGTCAGAAAAAAAATGTTCTGACATTTAAAGCTTTCAAAAAATGGAATGAACTGCCTTGAGATATAAAGTTTTCATTTATTTTTCATGTCAGGCTGGATGACCACCTATAAATTCTCTTAAAAATAGAACTTAATGGGGGCAGCTGGGTAGCTCAGTGGATTGAGAGCCAGGCCTAGAGATGGGAGGTTCTGGGTTCAAATCTGACCTCAGACACTTTCAAGCTGTGTGACCCTGGGCAAGTCACTTAAACCCCATTTCTCAGCCCTTACCGTTCTTCTGCCTTGGAGCCAATACAAAGTATTGACTCCAAGATGGAAGGTAAGGGCTTATTTTAAAAAAATAGAACTTAATAAACAAACTTTTCAATATAAAAAGAAAAGAGAATTTTCTGCAAATTCTATTACATTTCTTTAAAATCTACAGTCATTCTATTATGTAAATTTGTGGGATGGGGGGTTAGTAGTTGTTAAATTTAACATGATAGTAGCAAAACTATCCTGCTTGTCTGAGTCCCCTTCTGATTTTCTTTCTATCTTCAGCATAATTTTTAATATTTCATTGACACTCCCTTCTTTTTCTTCTCCTTCCATTATTATTCCTTCTCAGCAACATCCTACCTCTGAGTCAAAAACAGAAAATAACTACAGTCAGGTAATGCAAATCAACACATTGGCCAGATTTCAAAATGTCTCATTCTGCATCTCTCATCCATCACCTCTCTGCTAAGAGGTTGGAAGCTTACTTCATCATTAATCTTCTCAAGTCAGAGCTAATCATTGCATTAATTAGAAGTTCTTAAGATTTGTAATGCTATTCTCCTTTGTATTTTGTAGTAATTATATACATTGTTCACCTGATACTTCTCATTTTTCTTTGAATAAATTCATACAATAATATACCATAGCATTCAGACTGTAATTTTTAGTCACTCTGCAATTGATGAATATTCCTTTTCTCCTTTGATTGGGGAATGGCTGAACAAATTGTGATATCTGTTGCTGATGGAATACTATTGTTCTAAAAGAAATAATGAACTGGAGGAATTCCATGTGAACTGGAACAATCTCCAGGAATTGATGCAGAGCGAAAACAGAAGAACCAGAACATTGTACACAGAGACGGATACACTGTGGTACAATCGAATGTAATGGACTTTTCTACTAGCAGCAATGCAATGATCCAGGACAATTCTGAGGGACTTATGAGAAAGAACACTATCCACATCCAGAGAAAGAACTGTGGGAGTAGAAATGTAGAAGAAAAACAACTGCTTGATCACATGAGTAGATGGGGATGTGATTGGGGACATAGACTCTGAACGATCATCTTAATGCACATAATAATATGGAAATAAATTTTGATCATTGACACATCTAAAACCCAGGGGAAGTGCTCATTGACTATGGGAGAGGGTAGGAGGAGGGGAAGGAAAGAATATAAATCCTATAACCATGGGAGAATATTCTAAATCAATTAATTAAATAATTTTTTTCAAATTAAAAAAAAGAGCCTCTATAATTTTTGGTATATTTGTATCTTTCACCTAATTTTGAACTCTTTGATGGTATGCTTAATAGTGGTATAAATTGTTCAAAAGGTATGCATTGTTTAGTGACTTTTTGCGTGTAATTCCAAATTGTTCTTCAGAATGGCTAGACCAATTTGTAGCTACATTGTAAGAGTGCTTTGTTGTGCCTTCCCTCATAGCTCCTCCACGAAGTGCAATTCTCTTCTTTTGTCATTTTTTATAATATGGCTGAGTATGAGGTAGCTAGAACTTCTATTATTATTAGTCATATGGAGAAATTTTCATATAATTTTTGAGAGTTTGTATTTGTTCTTTTTCAAAATTGTCTATCCTATTCTTTGATCATTGATATGAAATGTCTCTTATTTTCATACATTTCTATATATAAATATACTTTTGTGTATATAGTTATCTTGAGTAGCTGGCCATTATCAAGGAAATTTAGCAAAAACTCAGATATTTTTCCAAGTTGAATGTTTCTGGTTTTATTCTATGTGATTTTGCTTGTGGCCAAAGTTTTAATTTTGTATGATCAAAATGATGTTTTATCTTTTATGATTATCTCCATAATTTTTTAAGTCAAGAACTCTTCTTCTATTCATAGTTGTAAAAGACATTTCCTTCCATTTGTTTCTAATTTTGTTAGAGTGTGATTTCTTAAATTTATTGCTATGTTATAGTGGAAATTCTTTTCAGGTATGGTCTGGGATTATATTGCCAGATATACCTTCTAGCTCTCAAATTCTGTGATAATTTAATTCTGATTCTGTGAGATATGTTCTGTTTACAACTAACATTATTACAAGGTAGAAAAGAACAGAGGCAAAATAAAGTCCATATAAAAGTGCTAGCAGAAGTTGAAGGAAGAAGAAATCATTTTCAGCTAGAGATAGAGGACATGGAAAAATCTCTTCTAAGAACAGAGGCTAATAGCATTAACAACAACATGGAGACAGGAGAGGGCAAGAAGAGACCAAGCTGAAATATAAGTTTAGCTGGAATGTAGATATTCCTAAATGAAAGTAATTTAATATGAGATCAATTCCTTGAATGCTAAAGTTACCATCTTAAGCATACTTCAGAGTCAAGCAATTGTTCAACATTAAATATTTATTTTAATTTTTAGCATTTTTACATGTGTCTTACAAATCTGAATGGTATAATTTTAACCCCAAATAGTACTAATCAGTTTTATCTGCTGTCCAAAGTACTCAGTGGTAAGTGCCAAAGCCAAATCATAAGGATTAAGACATGAACAAGGTCAGGAAATGTAAAGAAAAAATGCAGACTGTCCTTTCTAGGAAGTTGTAATGGAAAAGAGGAAGGAGAGCATACCATAGTATGAAGGGATCAATTAGAGAAGCAGAACTATAATTTTATGGTCTAGAGCAGCATTGGTGAATGTTTTTGAGATCATGTGCCCAAAGTGCAACTTCAAGCTGCCTTTGAGCCCTGCACATTTCCCTAGATAGCAAAGGGTGGAAGTGCTCAGATTGAGTGACTGGACAGAGGGGTGGAGTATGCAAAAATGTCCTTAGGCACTGTAGAGAGGGGGAACTGAGCAGCCCTCCTGGTGCTGTCCCAGCATCTGTGCCACATCATCACCAACAGGAGTAGAGAGGATGGAATTCTGTATTTGAAATCAGGAAAAAACTAAGTTAGAATTCTATTAATCACAGGAAATGTGTGGTCATGGGCAAGTCGTTATTTCTATGAACTTCACTTTCCTTCTCTGTAAAATTTAATGTGTATATTATATATGTTACAGGGTTGCCATAAAGTTCGAAGGAGATCACATAAAATATTTTGCAGACCTTGAAATGATCAATCAGCTATTATTGTTATTACTCTATGGTCATTATAATTATTGAGGGGTTACAGGATTCTCATTCCTATGGTATTCTAGTTGATATTAACTGTTGAGATAGTGTATAGTGAGAATTTAGTTATTTTTATGACAAGCATATAAGCTATTTTATTTTTTAATTTTTTAAAAAACATTTCATAAGATTTACTAGTAATCACTTCAAGTAGAAGAATAAAAGAACAAAGTACAAAACTTAAGTTTGACCACATAAGTAAACTTCTCCTGCCTGGCTCTCCCTCAACCTTCACAAACCACACTCCCAGGAAAAGAGAGAGGGCTGAGCTACACAAACCTAATATCTTCCCTATGTTAGTTACATAACATAGAGACATAAATGGGATGCTGGGAGAGCAAGCCCTGGGGAGAAAATTCCTTTTTTTTTTGTAAATATACTTTTGCCTTTTTCATTTATTTTAAAATTTTTATTTAGTCAATTTAGAACATTATTCCTTGGTTGCAAGAATCATATTCTTTCCCTCCCTCCTCTATACCCACCCTTCCCATAGCCAACCTACAATTCCACTGGGTATTACATGTGTCCTTGATCAGAACCTATTTCCATGTTGTTGATGTTCACTAGGATGTTCATTTAGTCTACATCCCCAACCATATCCCTTCGATCCATGTATTCAAGCAGTTGTTTTCCTTTGGTGTTTTTACTCCCAGAGTGTTTCTTCTGATTGTGGAGAGTGGTTTTTCTCGTATATTCCTTGTAATTGTTCAGAATCACTGCATGGCCACTAATGGAGAAGTCCATTACATTCAATTGTACCACAGTGTATCAGTCTCTGTGTACAATGTTCTCCTGGTTCTGCTCCTTTCACTCTGCATCAATTCCTGGAGGTCATTCCAGTTCACATGGAATTCCTCCAGTTTATTATTCCTTTTAGCACAATACTATTCCATCACCAACATATACCACAATTTGTTTAGCCATTCCCCAATTGAAGGGTATCCCCTCATTTTCCAATTTTTTTTGCCACCACAAAGAGCCCTGTTATGAATATTTTTGTACATGTCTTTTTCCTTATTATCTCGTTGGGGTACAAACCCAGTAGTGCTGTTGCTGGATCAAAAGGCAGAAAGTCTTTTACTGTCCTTTGGGCATAGTTCCAAATTGCCTACCAGAATGTTTGGACCAATTCACAACTCCACCAGCAATGCATTAATGTCCCAACTTTGCCACATCCCCTCCAGCATTCATTACTTTCAATTGCTGTCATGTTTGCCAATCTGCTGGGTGTGAGGTGATACCTCAGAGTTGTTTTTATTTGTATCTCTCTGATTATAAGAGATTTAGAACATTTTTTCATGTTTATTAATAGTTTTCATTTTTTAACTGTAAATTGCCTATTCATGTCCCAATTGGAGAATGGCTTGATTTTTTGTACAATTGATTTAGCTCTTTACAAATTTGAGTAATTAGACCTTTGTCAGAGGTTTTTGTTATGCAGATTGTTTCCCAATTTGTTACTTCCCTTCTAATTTTGGTTGCATTGGTTTTGTTTGTACAAAATCTTTTTTAATTTGATGTAATCAAAATTATTTATTTTACATTTTGTGATTTTTTTCTAGCTCTTGCTTGGTTTTAAAATCTTTCCTTTCCCAAAGATCTGACATATATACTATTCTGTGTTCACCTAATATACTTATAGTTTCCTTCTTTATGTTCAAGTCATTCACCCATTCTGAGTTTATCTTTGTGTAGGGTGTGAGATGATGATCCAAACCTCATCTCTCCCATACTTCTTCCAATTTTCCCAGCAGTTTTTTTTTATCAAATAGTGGATTTTGGTCCCCAAAGTTGGGATCTTTGGGCTTATCATAGACTGTCTTGCTGAGGTTATTTAAGCCAAGTCTATTTCACTGATCCTACTTTCTGTCTCTTAGCAAGTACTTTATTATTTTTTTTTTTGATGACCACTGCTTTATAATATAGTTTGAGATTTGGGACATTTTTTTTCATGCTTTTTCATGATTTCCCTGGATTTCCTTGATCTTTTGTTCTTCCAAATGAACTTTGTTATATATATATATATATATATATATATATATATATATATATATTTTTTTTTTTTTTAATTCAGTAAAAAAGATTTTTGGTAATTCAATGGATATGGCACTAAATAAGTAAATTAATTTGAGTAGTATTTTAATTTTTATTATGTTAGCTCATCCCACCAATGAGCAATCAATGTTTTTCCAATCGTTTAGATATAGTTTTAATTGTGTGGAGAGTGTTTTGTAGTTGTGTTTATATAGTTCCTGTGTTTGTCTCGGCAGGTAGATTCCTAAGTATTTTATATTGTCTAGGGTGATTTTAAATAGAATTTCTCTTTCTAATTCTTCTTGCTGAGATGTATTGAAAACATATAGAAATGCTGATGACTTATGCGGGTTTATTTTGTATCCTACAACTTTGCTAAACTTGTTGATTATTTCGATTAGCTTTTTGGTTGAATCTCTAGGATTCTTTAGGTAGACCATCATGTCATCTGCAAAGAGCGATAATTTGGTCTCCTCCTTGCCTATTTTAATGCCTTCAATTTCTTTTTCTTCTCTAATTGCTACTGCTAGTATTTCTAGTACAATGTTAAATAATAGAAGTGATAATGGGCATCCTTGTTTCACTCCGGATCTTATTGGGAAGGCTTCTAGTTTATACCCATTGCAGATGAAGTTTGCTGATGGTTTTAGATATATGGTGTTTATTATTTTTAGGAAAGACCCTTCTATTCCTATGCTTTCTAATGTTTTAAATAGGAATGAGTGTTGTATTTTGTGAAAGGCTTTTTCTGCATTTATTGAGATAATCATGTGATTTTTGTCAGTTTGCGTGTTAATATGGTCAATTATGTGGATGTTTTTCCTAATATTGATCCATCCCTGCATTCCTGGTATAAATCCTACCTGGTCATAGTGAATAACCCTTGTGATCACTTGCTGGAGTCTTTTTGCTAGTATCCTATTTAAGATTTTTGCATCTATGTTCATTAAGGAGATTGGTCTATAGTTTTCTTTCTCTGTTTTTGAACTGCCTGGCTTTGGGATCAGTATCATATTTGTATCACAAAAGGAATTTGGTAGAACTCCTTCTTTGCTTATTCTGTCAAATAGTTTGTATAATGTTGGGATTAGTTGTTCTTTGAATGTTTGATAGAATTCATTGGTGAATCCACCATCTGATCCGGTGGATTTTTTTTTTAGGGAGTTCTTTGATGGCTTGTTCAATTTCTTTTTCTGATATGGGGTTTTTTAGGTATTCTATTTTTGCTTCTGTTAGTCTAGGCATTTTATATTTTTGTAAATATTCATCCATTTCACCTAGATTACCATATTTATTGCCATATATTTGGGTATAATAATTTTTAATGATTTTCTTAATTTCCTCTTCAGTAGAGGTAAGGTCTCCCTTTTCATCTTGGATATTGTCAATTTGTTATTGGTCAGTTAGATTGACCAGTACTTTGTCTATTTTATTTGTGTTTTCAAAGTACCAGCTTCTAGTCTTATTTATTAAATCAATAGTTCTTTGAGTTTCAATTTTATTTATTTCTCCTTTGATTTTTAAGATCTCTAATTTAGTCTTCATCTGAGGATTTTTAATTTGTTCACTTTCTTATTTCTTAATTTGCATGTCCAATTTATTGGCCTCTGCCCTCCCTAATTTATTAATATATTGACTCAAGGATATAAATATCCCACTGAGTACTGCTTTGGCTGCATCCCATGGATTTTTGAAAGGATGTCTCATCATTGTCATTTTCTTCAATGAAATTATTAATTGTTTCTATGATTTGTTCTCTAACCGATTTTGGAGAATCGTATTTTTTAATTTCCAATTAATTTTTGATCTGCCTCTCCATGTACCCTTACTAATTATTTTCATTGCATTGTGATCTGAAAATGTTGCATTTATTATTTCTGCTTTTTTGCACTTGTTATAATGTTTTTATGCCCTAGTACATGTTCAGTCTTTGTGAATGTGCCATGTGCTGCTGAAAAGAAAGTGTATTCCTTTTTGTCCCTATTTATTTTTCTCCACATATCTACTAACTCTAATTTTTCTAAGATTTCATTCACTTCTCTTACCTCTTTCTTATTTGTTTTTTGGTTTGATTTATCTAGATCTGATAGAGCAAGGTTTGGGTCTCCCACTAGTATGTTTTTTCTATCTATTTCATCCTTGAGCTCCATAAGTTTCTCCTTTAGAAATTTGGATGCTATGCAATTTGGTGCATACATGTTGAGTACTGATATTTCCTCATTGTCTATACCGCCTTTTATCAGGATGTTATTACCTTCCCTATCTCTTTTGACTAGATCTATTTTTACTTTGGCTTTGTTAGATATCATGATTGAGACTCCTGCCTTCTTTTTATCAGTTGATGCCCAATTGATTTGGCTCCATCCTCTTACTTTTACGCTATATGTCTACCTTCCTCATGTGTATTTCTTGTAGACAGCATATGGTAGGGTTTTGGTTCCTAATCCACTCTGGTATTTGCTTACATTTTATGGGTGAGTTCATTCCATTCACATTCAGAGTTATGATTACCAGCTCTGTATTTCCAGCATTTTGATTTCCACTCTTAGTACTGCCCTTTCTTCTTTCACTATTTCCTTCTACACCAGTGTTTTGTTTTTATTCAGTCCCCCTAATTCCCACCCTTATTTTACATCTCTTTCTACCCCTCCCTTCTTATTCCGCTCTTATTTTCTTTACAGTCTTTTTAAACTACCCCCCTATCCTCTCCCTCCCTTGTATTGCTTCCCTTCCCCAGGTCCATTTGTTACCCTTTTACTTCCCTATAGGGCACAAATCAGTTCTCTGCCCCAATGTATTTGATTGTTCTTCCCTCTTTGAGTCAATTTCAATGCATGTAAGAATTGGGTATTTCCTATCTCCAACCTCTTTACCCTTCCAGTGTATTGATGTTCTTGACCCCTCCCACCATGTGCTTCTTTGTGACATATAAATTTACCCCATTTTGTTTCTTTTCCCATTTCTCTTAGTATTGACTGCTTTTTAAAACTCTAGTTGTTATATATATATATATATATGTATATATATACACACACACACACACACATATATGTTTATGTATACATATATCTATATATCTATATTTATGTCTTGGCATTTCATCCTATACAGTTTCTCACTGTTCCCTCTAAGTATAATTCTTCTAGCTACCCAGGTGATAATAACAAATTTTAAGAGTTACCAATATCCTCTTTTCTTATAGGGATACATATCATTTTAACTTATTGGGTTCCTTAAAAATTTTTTTTGTTTTGTTTTGTTTTTCTCTCCCCTCCCCCCTTCTTAATTCCCTTTTGATGATTCTCTTGGGTTCTGTGTTTGGGCATCAAATTTTCTTTTCAAGTCTGGTCTTTTCTTTACAAATGCTTAGAATTCTTATATTTTATTAAATGACCATACTTTCCCTGTAAGAGTACAGTCAGTTTTGCTGGGTAGTTGATTCTTGGTTGTAAACCTAGTTCCCTTGCTGACTGGAATATCATATTGCATACCTTTTGGTCCTTTAGTGTAGATGCATCCAGATCCTGTGTTATCTTGGTCTGATAGTTCTTGCATTTGGCTATAATATTCCTGGGTGTTGTCAGTTGAATTAAGTACAGGGTGTGATCTTTGGATTCTTTTAATCTCCACTTTCCCTCTTGTTCTAGAATGTTGGGGCAGTTTTCTTGGATAATTTCCTATAGGATTTTGTCCAGGCCTTTCTTTTGCCATGTCTTCCAGTAGACCAATGATTCTTAAGTTGTCTCTCCTGGAACAATTTTCTAAATCTTCTGTTTTGTGAATGAGGTGTTTCATATTTTCCTCATTTTTTTTTCATTCTTTTGATTTTATTTCATAATTTCCTGAGGCCTTGTGAAGTCACTTGCTGGTAATTGTTGTATTCTGGTTTTTAAAGACTGGATTTCTTCCCTGGCTTTTTGGTCATCCTTCTTCTGGTATGATTTTCTTTGGAGGTCATCTTTCATCTCCTTTGCTTCATTTTGAAACTGATTAATTTTGCCTTTAAGACACTATTTTCTCTTTCAGGATGACCTATCTTGCTTTTTAAGTTCTTTTCTCAGTTGTCTTCAGCCTCTCTTAATTGTCTTTTGAATTGTATTTTGAGTTTTTCCAAAGCCTGTGTCCAATTCACTGGAGTTTCTGTGTTTTTGCTTGGTGTTCCTTGATCCCCCTCTGTCAAATTTGTTCTTTGTTCATTGCCTGGATAGAAGCTGTCGATTGTAATTTCTTTTTCTGTTGTTTGCTCATATTTACCCCCTTTTTCCCCCCCATAGTTGCCTGCACTCTTGCTTCTCTCATTATGTGTTGGATCTGTGTGTTTTGGCTTTTCTGTCAACCTTCACCCTTTGAGCTTACCAAGACTCTCAGAGCAGTATGTGGGGGAGGAGTGTTGGAGCTTGAGCTTCCCTCCCTCTGAAGGCTTGATAAGATAAAGCTCAGCAGAGTTGAATTTGCAGAGATAAATGTGCCCTGGGGCCAAAACCTCTGGAAGGGGGAGGGGCAATATGGAGTGTCTTGGCTGACTGCTCTGTGCTTCTTCTCCAACTGCTTCCCCACCTCCTGTGTTCAAAGCCCTGAGCCTGCTTTTCCCACAAGCTACTCCCTCCAAACTAGCGCCCTTGTCCATCCAAAGATTCCAGCTACTGCTGGAGACTCAGTACTGTAGGTTGGGGAGGGGTCCTGGGACCTTTCTTGTTCCTTCCCCTTAAACCCAAGTGTTCTTGAATTTAGACTTTTTGGGGATGAACCTTTTAAGTTGAATCCAGCAGGAGGGTTCCTTGGCTCTGCCCTATTGTTAGGTTTGGTTTTCAGTTCCCAAGGAGAATTTGGTCTTTAATCGGTGAGGAAGGGTTTTCAGAAGTCTGAACTTTTGCTGCCTCTACATTGCCATCTTGACTCAACCCCCTGGGGAGAAAATTCTCTATAAACTATTTAAAAATAGCTCCACCACTTTGAATTTTGTGTCTTATATTTCTACTGTGGCTGAAAAGTGCTAATGATTCAAATCTTTGCATAATAAAGCATTGTAAAACCCAAAAGATATGGTATATATGTTGTTGGTTAGTAATAAAAGGAAGCACCCTCCAGGGGTCTTTTGCTTAAATTGGAAGATTTTTCATAATTGTACTTGTACAGAGAGCAGGGGACAAAAGGACAGGTGTAGATCATTCAAGCTTTGTGGGAAGAATAAGCTAGCATGGCTCTTAGCTCCCATTGGGAATATGAGGAAAGGCAAAAGACAATCCCTGCTTCTCAAGGAGTTCACCATCTAATGGGGGAGACAGATATGAAAGTGACTAGTGCATACAAGATCTATCTGGGACAAATAGAAAATAATCAAAAGAGGAAAGGCTCAAGAATTAAGAGAGTTTGGGAAAGAGTTTTATTTAGTTATATATTTCATTAGCTTGATATGGGCAGGGAAGGCTTGAAAAACACAGTACTTTAAACATTATTTAAGCAAATGAAGACACAGAACTCTAATACATGGGCCATAGAATCTACTCCAGACATACTGAATCATCTAGATGTCTGAATCCTTCTTGGCTACTGGTTTGTGTTCTTGGTCTAACTCTTTAGGCACATTATTCTTGCACTCTTTACTACAACCCCACTTAGACTAAGCTCCTAGTAAAAGGCTGAACAAATAGCGTCTTCAAATTTTCTAGGTTTTGGCTCTGTTGTAACCTAGCCATGTGGCCTTATTTTACTTCCTTTACTTCTTTAGTCTTGGGTTCTTAATTTATTAAATGAAGGGGTTGGTAATGAAAGATTGTGAACTCTTTGAGGGCAGAGACTTTGGTGTTTTGTTTTTACCATTTGCATCCCTGGTGCCTAGCACAGTGCCTTTTATATAGTAGGAATGTAATAAGTTTTATCATATTGAATTCCTGATTTATTTCTTCTGTACTATTAATTACTTTTTTATCCTTCTTTTTCCCTCCATTCCCCTCCCCCATACCATCTACCACCACTGACAAAGACTATATGGCCAGATCTTGATTTAGGCCCTCAATATCTTGCCACTGGTCACAAAATTTGCCTCAAATTAAAAAAAAAAGAATATGGATTTTCCTAAGATCAATATTACACATTATTTTTATGGCACAAACATCTAAAATTTACTCATCCATTTATTGTTTTTAACGATCAATCCTAAATGCATCAGGTGAAACCTCTTGGGACCAAAATAATTTTCAAGATCTAGACATTTAGAACATACACACATACAAACACAAACACACACTCACTAGCACTCAGCAAGTCAATGCTTGTTTATTGATTATCTTCTGCAGCATATATTTACCTAACTGTTAAAAAAACAAGGTTAATTCTTACTATCCCATTCAACAGTACTGTGGGTCCACTTCTTAAAATGTTCATTACTTGTAATTAATCTGAGGAACTCTTAGAGTCTTTGATCATGCCGAATGCACATTTGAAAAGATGACTCCTTGTATCTAAACTCTTCATTTAAAAATCCTTTTAATTAAGTTCTTAATCCAGGAATCACTGTATTAACTTTAACAAGAAAATATACTTAAATGAACATTTAGTGTTCATCAAAATGATCATGTTTCTTGTAGCAGCATGGAGGTTAATTCCTGGAGATTGTATTTAGAATGTATTCTGTATCTACAACTTACATATATATGTATATATTTACACATTATTTTATTTATTTTAGAATATTTTTTCATGGTTACATGATTCATGTTCTCTCCCTCTCATTTTCCCTCCCACCTTCCTGGAACTAAAAAACAATTCCACTGGTTTATATATGTCCTATTACTCAAAACCTATTTCCATATTATTCATATTTGATATACAGTAATCTTTTAAAAGCAACCCCCCAAATCCTATACCCATATAGCCAAATGACAAATCATATGTTTTTCTACTGTATTTCTACTCTCATAGTTCTTTCTCTAGATGTGGATAACATTCTTTTTCATAAGTTCAATGAGATTGTTTCTGATTATTGCATTGGTATTAGTAGCCGAGTCTGATATAGTTGATCATCCCACAATGTTTCATTTACTGTATACAATGTTCTCCTAGTTCTGCTCATTTCATTTTGCATCAATTCATGGAGGTCTTTCCAGTTCTTATAGAAATCAAGCAGTTCATTATTCCTTATAGAACAATAGTATTCCATCACCATCACCATGATATACCAAAATTTGTTCAAGCATTCCCCAATTGAGGGACACCCCCTTATTTTCCTTTTTTTTTTTGCCATCACAAAAAGTGCAGCTATAAATATTTTTGTACAAACTTTTAAAGATATTTTTAGGTACTGGATCAAAGGATAGGTAATCTTTTAAAGATCTTTGAGCATAGTACCAAATTGTCATCCAGAATGGCTGGATCAATTCACAACTCCACCAGCAATGAATTAGTGTCCCAATTGTGCCACATCCCCTCCAACATTTATTGTTTCCCTTTACTGTCATATTGGCCAATCTGCTTGGTGTGAGGTGGTACTTCAGAGTTGTTTTGATTTGCATTTCTTTTATCAGTAGGGATTTAGAACACTTTTTTTCATGTGATTATTCATAGTTTTGATTTCTTTATCTGAAAACTGCCTTTTCATATCCCATGACCATTTGTCAATTGGGAAATGGCTTGATTTCTTGTAAATTTGACTTAGTTCCTTATATATTTGAGAAATTAGACCTTTGTCAGATAATTTTATTATAATTTTTCCCCAGTGTTGCTTCCCTTCTAGTTTTGGTTGCATTAGTTTATTTTGTACAAAAAATTTTAAATTTAATATAATAAAATTTTTCCTTTTAGATCTTGTCATTACATATTTAATTCCTTCCTTTCCCATAGATCTAAGTATGCTATTATATGTTCACATAATTTATTTATGATTTCATTCTTTATATTTGTCATTTACCCATTTTGAATTTATCTTGGTGTAGGGTGTGAGATATTGATCTAAACCTAATCTCTCCCATACTGTCTTCCAATGTTCCCAGCAGTTTTTGTCAAATAGTAAGTTCTTGTCCCAAAAGCTGGGGTCTTTGAGTTTATCAAACATTAGTTTGCAGAGGTCATTTACCCTAGTCTATTCCACTGATGCATCCCTCTGTCTCTTAGCCAGTACCATATTGTTTTGATGTCCTGTATATATTTTAAAGAAAGCATAAATTTCTAGAACTAGGGATCTGGAAGAGTTATTAGAAGTTATGTAATAAAGTTCCATTTGACAATACTGAGAGCCAGAGAGATTATGATTTGCTGTGGGTTATAATGAGCAATCAGCAGTAGAACCGAGTGTAGAACCTGTACTTCCGCACTTCCAATGTGCTATTCTTCTTCTTTTTTTTTTTTTTAAATCCTTTGCATCTTATTGCAACAATACAGTTTATTTGTTCCAAGGGAGAAGAGCAGTAAAGGCTAGGCAATAGTGGTTAAGTGACTTGCCCAAGGTCACATAGCTAGGAAATATCTAAGGCCATATTTAAGCCCAGACCTCTTGTCTTGGCTTCACCCTCAGCCCCCCCATTCTGACTTTTATACCAAGCTACCTGAAGTCGTTATCATGGTTTTAAATTAAATTGTATAAGTTCTACATTTTTAAGGAATTAAAAGCATGTTGTATTTAAAAATTTCAAAGATCTACAGTTTTATCACTCCCTTTGACACAGTTTGCTACCCTTCTTTGATTTAATAGAGTCTGAAAACCTGTGGCTAAAGAATTCATTGTGCCTTGGCTAACTCAGAGCCAATGTGGTACAGTGGAAAGAATACTGGCTCTAGAGTCAGAACATCTGCATTGAAATCCTTTGCTGTTGTTCTTCAGTTGTTTCAGTCATGTCTGACTCTTCATGACCTCATTTGGGGTTTTCATGGCAAAGATACTGTTTTTTTTTTTCTCCAGCTTATATTATATATGAGGAAATAGTACAATGGGGTTAAGTGATTTTCCCAGGGTCATATAGCCAGTAAGTATGTAAGGCCAGATTTGAATTCTGTGCCACCTAGGTACCCTGATTGAAATCCTACCTCTGGCATTTAATGCTTCTGTGACCTTGAGGAAGTCACTCAACTTCCATGGACCTCAGTTTCCTTGTTAATGAGCAAACTGTTATCTAAGAGAACTGTTAAATGTAATTTAACAATAAAATAAATTTAATTTGTTAAATTTAAACTGTTAAATGAGAGAATTGGACTAGATGGCCTATTGGGGCCCTTTTAACTCTATGTCTTTGATCTCATAATGAGTCTTCCCAAACTTGGGCTCATCATCAAATGACAGATACAGAACCTAACTTCATTTTGGTAAGACCTTTTGGAGCTCACGCCCTACTGAAGCAGCATTTGAGAATCTAAAGTCTCCTCTCTGCCACTAAGACACAGTGGAATAAGACCTCATTGGAAGAATAGCATATTATCTTACAGTTATATAGTATTTTAACATTTATTAAGCACTTTCAAGTAGAATTATTGAGGCAAATAGAAATAGAGAGTACTAAATCATACATAGAGATCTCTAGGGAGTACCATGTTATCTTAGAAAACATTATCTCTGTTCTATTGTATTTGTTTTAATGAATATTTCCTAATTATGTTTTAATCTGTTGGATTCTGGAAGTTTTGCTGACTACAATGCCCAGATTATTTCTGATCTAGTTAAACTTTTCCATTTTTTTAGATGAGAAAATGAAATCCCTCAAAGACTATCAATTAAAAAATAAATCATTAAGCATTATTATTATATGTCAGGTACTATACTAAATAGTAATGATACAAAGATATTCAGGAACATGACCCCTGGCCTCTAGGAGCTCATATTTTAATGGAATAAACAACACAATTAACTGTACATAAAACTTAAATACAACATAAATGGAAGAAGATATAAGAGAGAAGGCACACTAGTAGAAGAGAGGAGACAAGGAAAGGCCTCCTACAGAAAATAGAATTTAAGTTGTGTCTTTAAAAAGACAGATGGAACAATGGAACATAGATATAGTATTGGGGACCTAGAATCGAGAAGACCTGAATTCAAATCTGTTGTGTGACTCAGTGAAGTCACTTAACTTGTTTGCCTCTGTTTCAACCCTTAAAATGAGCTGGAGAAAGAAATGGCAAACCACCTCATTATCTTGGCCAATAAAACCCCAAATGGAGTCCTGAAGAGTTGGGCATGAATAACAACAATAAAAAAAAATCCAGAGAAGACAGGAGGCAAAGGTGAGGAGGGAGGCTATTTCAGGGATTGGAGAGAGACATTAAAAAGGCATGGAGGAGGGAGGAGTACAGAAAGTTTATAGAGATTCCTTTATACTTAGCACATTCAAAGACACTTGTGAAAGAACCCAGCAATATAATGGTTAAAATAAAGTACTTTGCCAAGAATTTTCTGCAGCATGGCATAATGGATAGACAGTTTCCCTATGAAGCCAGGAAGATCTGAGTTCGGGTACTTTCTCTGAGATATATTGACCACGTGACAGGACAAATCACTTTATCCTTCAGTGTTCTAGGCCAGCAGTGCCAGACTCTAGAAACAGGGACCATAGATCTGTATGTCAGGATCCATGTGGGCAGCATATTGAATGGAATGTTATCTTTTTTAAAATTGTATTTTCATTTGCTTTGTTCAATACTTCCCAATTACAATTTAATATGGTTTAGGTTGCTGCAGGCCAGATGTTTGATACCTTTGATCTAGATAATTTTTTAAAACTGTGAGTTGCAGAAAATGTGCCTTCCTACATTGATAGAGAGAGTGGATTCATCTGGTAGTTCTCTATAGTAGTGAAAGCATAGGTTCAGTCTCTATCTCTAGCCCACATAGAGGTACATATATAAATACATAGATATTTATATCTGTGCCTCCTCTCATGTTTTTCAATAAATGAGAATTTTTTTTTCTCTTCAACTCCCCCATATTTGTTTTCTTCTTTATAGCTTCAAGACTGTGGTGTTTATTTTTGCTATTTTCCCTCAGGGATATAATAAAGCCATCTTTTTATTCAAAGGGATGGAAGACAGTAAGTGATTGCAGCTTCAGAAAAGATTCCAATTAAGCTGTCTGGATATCCTCAAAATGTGTAGCAAGCCTGGATGATTTCTGCCTTTTTTTGTTGACAGACAGTTGTGGAAGATTAAATAGCTTCCTTCAAATATCCTAGGTCCCAGAGAACCGAGATACTTTCATTTATGAATCCAGGTTTCTGGGACTTCAGACCTATGCCCTCCATTGGCCCAAAGTCGCTAGCATGCTTCTGATTACAATTTTGAGTTTGGACTTTGAAATTATGATTGTTGGCCTATAATTTTGTTTGAGAGAAATGAGGTTCTGATCTTTTGTTCTCTCATGGAACCTAACCTTTACTCTGAGCTGAGCAGACATTGGGTGTAATTAGGAAGGGATCCTAGCTCTCTTCAAATTAATCCTATTTTTCCTTCACTGAGCTTTTTGTTCTCATTTCATCCTTTCTTATTCTTTTTGTCTTTCCCCCTCTCTACTTTGTTATTGTTCAGATTTGGTCATATCCAACTCATTTGGACCCCTTTTGGGGTTTTCTTGGCAAAGATGCTGGAGTTGTTTGCCCTGTTTTCTCCCAGTTCATTTCCCAGATAAGAAAGCGGAGGCAGAGTTAAATGATTTGCCCATGGTCACACAACTAGTAAATAATTGAGACTGGATTTGAACTTAGGCCTTCCTGACTCCAGGATCAGCATTCTACCCACTAAACCACTTAACTACCCATCTCTGTACTTAAGAGTTCCTTATTTCCTATTAAACCACAACCTTTGGTTCTTCTTTTCCCTTCACTGGGGAATTTTGTACTTGATTCCACTTAAATCCTCACCCCAAATCTAACCATGTTTATCCAAAATTCCAACCTAGATACCTATTAAATAACTTGTATATGTAGAGCACTTAGAGTATTAGTAGGAAAATATTCACCAAAGACCTGGGTTCTAATTCTGTTTCTGATGCTTATTACTAGTGTGACCTTGGGGAAATTTCTTAACTTCCTTGGGTCCGATTTCCTAATACAGAATGAGAAGTTTTGTACTAAATTTCTTCTGAGGTCCTTTTCTAGCTCTAGATTCATGATGCTAGCTTTTGTTCCAAAGTATTCAGGTTGAGTTGGGGCAGAGCATGTGGAGAAGAACGTATTATACATTTAAATAGACATAAGAAGATCCTAAATGGCTTTATGGAGAAATGAGCATATGAAATGAGTTGAGAGTGAGCAAAGGATTTTCAGAGATAGGAATAATGAAAGATAGTATTTTAGGCATAGGAGAACTGTCTCTGGCACAGAAAAGAGGAAGGATAAACATATAAGAAACAATAAGAAGCCATTTTAACTATGATATAGAATGTGTAAAAGACCTGGAAAAGTAGGCTGGAACCAAATTATAAAGTCATTTAATGCCAAACCCAGAAATTTATATTTTTAAATTATATTTTCCAATTACATGTAAATTTTTTACATGATTGTTTTCTGACATTTTGTGATCCATGCTGTGTCCCTCCCTTCTTCCCCACCATCCTTCTCTGAGTTGGAAGGAAATATGATATAGGTTATGCATGTGCTGTCATGCAATATATATTCCATATTTGTCACGTTATAAAAGAAGCCACATATCACTTATATAAAAAAAGTTATAAAAGAAATAAAGTGAAAGATGATATGTTTCAATCTGTATTCAGACTCCATCAGTTCCTTCTATTGCATTGGATAGCCTTTTTTGTCATGGGGATTTTGGAGTTATCTTGGTTCTGTATATTCCTAATAATAGTTAAGTCATTTACCATTGATTGTACATTATTGCTGTTACTTTGTACAATATTCCTCTGGTTCTGCTCACTTTAATTTTCATCACTTCATATAAATCTTTACAGGTTCTTTTGTGATTGTATTCATTGTTTCTCATAGAACAATGGTATGCCTTTACAATCATATGTTACAACTTGGTTAGCCATTCCTCCATTGATGAACATTCCTTCAATGTCCAATTCTTTGCCACAACAAAAGAAACACTATTAATATTTTTGTATAGATAGGACCTTTCCCCCTATTTTTTATCTCATTGCAATAAAGACCTAGTAATGGTATTATTGTGTCAAAGGGTATATACGGTTTTATGGTCTTTTGGACATGGTTCCAAATTATTATCTTCTAGAGTGGTTGTATCAGTCCATAGTTCCATTAACAGTGTATTACTGTTCCAATTTTACTGCATCCCCTCCAACATTTATTATTTTCCTTTTTTTCCCCCTATTAGTCTGATAGGTGTGAGGTGGTATCTCAGAGTTGTTTTAATTTGCACTTCTTTAATAGTAATTTGGACCATTTGTTTCATGACTAAAGATGGTTTTTACTTTCTTCATCTGAGAACTGCCTGTTCATTTCCTTTGACCATATATTAATTGGGGAATGACTTGTATTACTATAAATTTGATTCAATTCTCTATATATTTAAGAAATTAGACCTCTATCATAGATAATTGGTATAAAATATTTTCCCAGTTTTCTGTTTCCCTTCTACTCTTCACTGCATTGGTTTTGTTTGTGCAGAAACTCTTTAATTTAATGCAGTTCTCCATTTTACATCTTAATGTTCTCTATGTCTCATTCAGTCATAAATTCTTCTCTTATCCATAGGTATGTCAGGCAAACTATTTTGTGTTCCCCTAGTTTCATGCTTTATTTCTAAATCAGGTATCCATTTTGACTTTATCTTGGTTTGTGGTATGAGAGGTTGGCCTATGCCTAGTTTTTGCTGTGCTATTTTCCAGTTTTCCCATAAATTTTTGTCAAATAAAGAAATTTGTATTTTATCTCAGAAACAATAGGAAGTCATTGGAATTTTTTTGATTAGGGAAGTGACTCAGCCCTATGCTTTAGGAATTTTATTCTGTTACATCTGTTCTTGTTCAGCTGTTTCAGCCATGTCTGACTCTTTGTGACCTCATTTGGGATTTTCTTGACAAATATACTGGTTTGTTTGCCTTTTCTTCTCTGGCTCATTTTAAAAAATGAGAAAACTGAGGCAAACCTGTTTAAGTCAGTTGCCCTGGGTCACCCAAGTAGCAAGTGTCTGAGGACTGATTTCAACTTGGGTCTCCTGCCTCCAGGCCTGGCATTCTTTTCACTGTGCCACCTGGCTGCCTTTTATTCATTATAGCAAGACATAATAGAATAAAGAATTAAACCAAGGTGGCCAATTAGGAAACTACTGAAATATTCTAGATAAAGTCAAATGTATAGATAGCTATGATTTCCATTAGTACAGTTACAAAACTAGGTATCATGCAAGGTTTTAGGGAAAAGTCCCTATCAATAGGGGCAGAATTCATGAAAGAATTAATGGTGATCTGGACATTAAAAGATGGGTAGGAATTCAAAGGAATAGAAAAGAGCACTCTATGGGTACAGAGGAAAGTATGAGCAAAGGTCCAGATTGATTTGGGGAACATATGGAACATAGATTATATGGACAGGAAAATCATGCAGGGAAAGTTTAAAACAAAAGGGGGCAGCTAAGTGGCTCAATGGACAGAGATCCAGGCCTGAAGACAGTGGATCTTAGATTCAAATCTCACCTTAGACTCTTCCTAGCTGTATGACTGTGGGTAAGCCACTTAACTCCAGTTGCCTAACCCTTACTACCCTTCTGCCTTGGAACCAATGCTCAGTATGATTCCAAAACAGAAGGTAAAGATTTTATTTCTTTTTTTCTTTCTTTTTTAGGATAAAGACATTTTATTTTACTAATTACATATAATAACAAATTTTCACAAAAGTTTCCAGAAGTTATATGATTTAAATTGTCTCCCTCCCCCCTCCCAGAGTTTGCAAGCAATTTGATCTGGGTTATACATATATTATCATGTAGAATGTATTTCCATATTGGTCATTTTTATAAGAGAATAATCATATGAAACCAAAACTTCAAATAAACTAATGTGAAATATTGTATGCTTTGATCTGCAATCTTACTCGCACAGTTCTTCCTCTGGAGGTGGATAGCACACTTTGTCGTAAGTTCCTCAAAATTGTCTTGCATCATTGTTTTACTGAGAATAGCTAAATCTATTAGATTTGATCATTGCACAGTATTGCTCTTACTGTGCACAACGTTTTCCTGGTTCTGTATATTTCTCTCTGCATCAGTCCATGTAGGTCTTTTCCAGCTTTTTCTGAAACCATCTCGTTCATCATTTCTTTCAGCAAAGTAGCATTCCATCACCATCATATATCACAATTTGATCAGCCATTCTCCAGTTGATGGACATCCCCTCAATTTCCAATTCTTTCCCACTAGAGTGCTATAAATATTTTTTTGACAATTTTTGTTTGTCATTTTATAGGTCCTTTCCTCTTTTTTTATTATCTCTTTGGGATACCGACCCAGTAGTAGTGTTACCAGATCAAAGAGTATGCACAGTTTTATAGCCCATTGGGCATAGTTTCAAATTGCTGTCCAGAATGGTTGGATTAGTTCACAACTTCACTAGCAATGCATTAGTGTCCTAATTTTGCCCCCCCCCCAACATTTATCACTTTCCTTTATTCAGAAGGTAAAGGTTTTTTAACAATTAAAATATAAAATAAAATGTAAGGTGAACCAGAGCATGTCAGGCTTTGAGTGTCATTTTAAGAAACTTTACCTTCATGTGGTAGGCTATATGGAGCCACTGAAAGTTTTTTTTTAGAAGAAAGCATGGTCAAACATACATAAGGAAAATAATTTTGGAAGTAGTTATTTGGAATGGATTGGTGGGCATGGGGAAGGGATTGGACAGAGTGGAGCTGGGAATTTCTGTTGATGCCTTGGAAACAATTCATTATGGTGGAAATAAAGATTTGTATAGGGGCAGTGACTATGTTCAGAATAAGGAAAAGAAGACAGAATTCCTAGATGTTATAGAGGTAAAAAGACCTGTCAATCTTAATAATTGATCAGTATCTTCATAATACAAGAACTTCTGACTCAGTGTTAGATAAAGAAACAGGAAGCCCCTTCTACATTTTCTCAGCATGTTACCATCACTGAAAATAAAATTTTAAAAATGTCTTTCTTGGAAAACAGGTTCTAATAATGTTGGACAGACTGTGGAAAGTATTGTTATCATATTTTGAATAAGTACAAGCATTCTATAAATAAATTTAGAATTAAGAAATTAAAATGGCAGTAATATCTATACCCTTTGACCAAGAGATCCCACTCCTAGGCATATTCTTCAGGTCACTAATAAGAAGAACGATTTCATATATACATATATATTAAAATAGTAGCACCTTTTGTGATAACAAAGAATTGGAAACAAGATAGATGTTTATTATTTAGAGAATGGATAAACAAATGTGGTGTGTGACCATGTTGCAATATTACTGTGCTATAAGAAATGATAAATATGATGAATGCAGATTAGTATGGATTTTCATGAACTGATTTAGAGCAAATTAAGCAAAGACACAAAAATAATATACATGACTAGAGCAATGTGTGTAGAAAGAAAATCAAAAGTTAATGTTGCAAGATTTCAAAGAACAAGCTTGGCCTTAAAGAAGAGATCTGAGAAGATGACTTTACCTACTCTCCTTAAGAAGTTGGGATCCAGGGAGATGGAATACTGCATTTATATACAACTATTTCAATCAGTCATTTTTACTGATTACTTTTTCTTCTTTTTACTGTATTCTTTGCTATTAAAGTTGGCTCTCTGGGAGGGGGAAAGCAGCAGAGGGGATAAAATGTAGGTTACATAATAAGCAATGAATTGGATTATTAAAAAAAAGAAATTGAAACTAAAGACATTCTGAAGATCAAAAAACAAGCATGCTCATGTTTTGTTTAGCTAGTTATGCTATATGTTTTTAGAGCACAAGTTTACAGAAAAAAATGGATTTTTTACATTTCTAACCATGAATCACAGAAACTTGGAGCTGTTACTTACTAGCTATGTGCTTTTAAGTTACTGTATTATTCTGTTCCTCACTTCCTTTATCTGTAAATTAAAGAGTTTGGTTAGATCAGTCGGATCAAACAAATTGAAACAGGGCAACTAAGCTATACATATGAGTCTTTGTGTGTTGTACATTGACTCAGAAAACCACATTATCTATCTTCTCTAGTATTTTCATTTATTTTGTTAAATATTTCCCATACACATTTTATGTGGTTTGGGAAATACTCAGGAGAGTTGTGCAACCTGCTGGCTATGATTTGACACCTCTGGTTTAGATGACTTTTTCCCCTCTCTATTCTTTTTTATTTTATTTTTTAAAATTATTTTATGTTTTAACATTATTCATTTTTAAAATTAAAAGACATTTTGTTTTCTCAATTAAATGTAATAATAATTTTCAACATTTTCTAAAATTATAAGATCCAAACCATCTCCCTTCCTCCCTTCCCTCCCCCCCACTTGGAGATGGTAAGAAATTTGACTTGGGCCATACCTGTATTACCATGCAAAACACACTTCCATACTGGTCATTGTTGTAAGAGCACACTCAGACAAAACCAAAACTCTAAAATCAAAGCACAAATAAACTGATGTGAAAGATGGTACGCTTTGATTTTAGATGACTTTTAAAGTATCATCAAGCACCAACATTATAATCTTATCTCTGAATGTCTTTTCTCTCCAAATATGTAAATATATTTTAGCATTAGACCACTGTTTTGTTTTTCTTTTTTCTTTTTGTTCTCCTATTCTTTCACTTTGTTGAAAGATTTTGTAATGATCATACCCAGGCATCATTTTTTATGTTAGTAAAGGGTAGCAATAATGGACCAAGTAGACAGATAGATATAGGATAGAGTGCCACAAGTCACTCTGGTGTCACAAAGATCTGTGTTCAAGTCTGACCTTAGACATTTACTAGGTATGTAAGCTGTAGCTTGGGCAAGTCACTTAACACTGTTTAGCTCAGTTTCCTCATCTGGAAAATCAGCTAGAAAATCATTCTAGTAACTTTGCCAAGGAAACCGTCACAAAGAGTCAGATATGAGTGAAAAACCTACTAAATAACAACAGAAAGAGTCCAAGAGATGCTGCTAACTGTTCTAGATGTGATATGGACAGTCAGAAAGTAAGGCACAGATAAAGTTCAGGCCTGATTCAGGGAGCAAAAAGGACCAGCATCAGTTTGTTCAAAATTCCCTTCTTTTTCTTTTTAATAAAATGTAGTGTTCTCCCTTTTGTTTGCCCAATCAGCCAGCCAGCAGTCTTGGGGCACAAGATTGACAGATTATTTATCAAACAGAGCTCTTTGCTTATCAGCAGTGTTCAGCACACATTTTGTATGTAATAAATAAATATGTATGTGACTCATTTGAATCTAAACTGAAACCATCAGCAGTCAGACACTGCTGAGTATTTGCTCTTGTCACTTAAATTTACTTTGGAGTGATGAACTCCTTTTTATTGTATGCTTCAGTTTTTCTGCACAAAACTATAGCAAAAAATAAAAGAGTCAAAGCCCATCATCAGGTCAGATGGGCAGGTAACAGCATTTGAGAGTATAATGGAAGGGTGCTTTTAAATCTTTCTTTTATATAACTGTACATATTATATACAAGACTACGAATCCACTACATGAAAATCCTTCCTTTGGCTATATATTAAAGTAATGAAAGTGATGTAGATTCTTCTCCATCAGAGAAGTCTCAGAAGGAAACATGGAGAAAAATCAAGTGAAAGTCTTCTATAAAAACCTAGAGAGGGAAAAGGGAAGGGAAGAAGTATTTAAGTGCCTACAATGTGCCAGGCATTGTACTAAGCAAATATTATCTCATTTGAGAGGAGAGAGTACTTAGCCCAACCCGTTTATTTTATTGTTGTTCAGTTGTGTCTGACTCTTTGGGAACCCATTTAGGATTTTCTTGACAGAGATACTAGCATGCTTTCCCATTTCCTTCTCCAGTTCATTTTCCAGAGGAGGAAACTCAGGTAAACAGAATTAAATGAGTTACCTAGGGGTCACTCAGCTAGTGTCTGAGACTGGATTCAAACTCAGGTCTTCTAACTCCAGGCCTGGCACTCTGTCCACTGTACTACCCAGCTGCCCTTTATTTTACAGATTGGAAAATTAGGGCTTCCCAAAAGTTAAATGACTTGTCAGATATGTGTATATAATGTGTGTATGTATATACATATATAAATGCAATGTCTTATAAATAGTAAGTAGCAGAGCTAATATTTGAACCTTGATTTTCTGATCCTTCATCAAGTAACACAACAACTCTAATACTACAATTCCCAAGAAGTCTTTGGCATTAGATT
Source organism: Monodelphis domestica (assembly GCF_027887165.1). NCBI lineage: Eukaryota > Metazoa > Chordata > Mammalia > Didelphimorphia > Didelphidae > Monodelphis > Monodelphis domestica. The sequence continues at coordinate 260,080,446 of NC_077227.1, read as the reverse complement.
CCCCCTGCCAAATGTTTAGTTCATCTGACTTTATCTATGTCTTATCTATATTTTGCCGTATCTCTGAGCCATATTTATAAAAGAGAGGTAGATTTTTATACTCTTCTTTAGAAATTGGTAAGAAAGCCTTTCTTAGCATCCTCTAAATGTTTTTCTCTTTTATAAAATCTGTCCTCATGTGCCATGAAGTGGGGTAAGGAAAAAGCTTGATGATAATTTACTTGACAGTTTCTCTGGTCTGTATCCTCTGTCTCCTTCACAATTGGAACTCTTGCTGCTACAGATGGTCTGCCAAATCTGTAACCAAAATAGAACACAGCGTGTAAAGATGATAAAGGAAAACTTTCTCCTTCCTAAAGCCATATCTAGCCTTTTTTTTTTGCAAAAGAAACATGGCTACTGCCTTGTTTATTTAATTGGCCAACTAATATTTGAATACTTTGGAAGGATTATGATTTTTTTCATATTGCCACTCTCTGCCAATGTACACCATAACTGCTTCATATCTTTCTGGGCAAATTGGTGAATTATTACATACTTTCAAAATTGGTCACTTAGTGGTCAACATTTTGATGTTGTGCCCATGGTACAAACTTAACTGGGCTGGTCCTTCGACAGAAAATACAGACTGGCTGAGTCCTTACTTGAAGACATTCAATTTTTTAAAATACCTGTTAGAAATTGTATTCCTCAGGTAAAGTTCTATAAAATCCCTATGATACATCAGAGTAGGGAACTTAATGCAAAACCTTTCAATATATAATCAAATGATGATTGGAAAATAGAGATATTATAAAAAGACAACCATCATCAATTAGAAGAATTGGGTTATGAACATGGGCATTAAGGAGCCTGTTATTATGGGCCTCCAGAGATACCGTAATTGTTAAATTTTCAGTATGAAAATTCATACCTTGGTAATTGGCCAGTGCCAATCAAGTCTTGATTTGTTGTTGTTGTTATTGTTTATTATCTAAACTTTAAAAAGTGATGAAGAAAAATTTAATAATACAGATTAAACTTAAAAATTTGTCTCATTATAAGTTATAACACTCATGTTATAATTTCTATTCCTTTCACCTCCATTGATATAATGGATAGAAATGGGTAGAGCTGTCCCATCAATCTGTATATTCTTTTTTTCCACATTTATAAAGCATTTATATATATATGTATATATATATTTAAGTTTTAGGAAATTTAATTTAATTAATTTATAATATTTTTCCATGGTTACAAGGTTCCTGTTCTTTCCCTCCCCTATGTCCACCTCCCTCCCATAACCAATGCACAATTCCACTGTGTATTACATGTGTCACTGATCAAGAATTATTTCCATATTATTGATATTTGCACTAGCATGATCATTTAAAGTCTATATCCCCAGTCATATCCCCATCAACCCATGTGATCAAGGAGTTGTTTTTCTTCTGTGTTTCTATTCCCACAATTCTTCCTCTGAATGTGGATAGTGTTCTTTCTCATAGGTCTCTCAGAGTTGTCTTGGATCATTGCATTGCTGCTAGTAGAGAAGTCCATTACATTCGATTGTACCACAGTGTATCAGTCTCTGTGCATAATATTCTCCTAGTTCTGCTTCTTTCACTCTGAATCAATTCCTGGAGGTCATTCCAGTTCCCATGCAATTCCTCTACTTTATTATTCCTTTTAGCACAATAGTATTCCATCACAAATGTGTACCACAATTTGTTCAGCAATTCCCCTTATTTTCCAATTTTTGCCACCACAAAGAACACAGCTATGAATATTTTGGTACAAGTCTTTTTCCTTATTATCTCTTTGAGGTATAAACCCTGCAGTGCTATGGCTGGATCAAAGGGCAGACAGTCTTTAGCGCCCTTTGGGCATATTTCTAAATTCCCCTCCAGAATGGTTAGATCAATTCACAACTCCACCAGCAATGTATTAATGTCCCAATTTTGCCATATCCCCTCCAACATTTATTACTTTCTTTTGCTGTCATGTTAGCCAATCTGCTAAGAGTGTGGTGGTACCTCAGAGTTGTTTTGATTTGCATTTCTTTGATTATAAGAAATTTAGAACAGTTTTAATGTGCTTATTAATAGTTTTGATTTCTTTATCTGAAAATTGCCTATTCATGTCCCTTGCCCATTTATCAATTGGGGAATGACTTGATTTTTTTTTGTATAATTTATTTAGATCATTAAAAATTTGAGTGATTAGACCTTTGTCAGAGGTTTTTGTTATAAAGATTTTCCCCAATTTGTTGCTTCCCTTCTAATTTTAGTTGCATTGGTTTTGTTTGTACAAAAAACCTTTTTAATTTAATGTAATCAAAATTATTGATTTTACATTTTGTGATTTTTTTCTAACTCTTGCTTGGTCTTAAAATCTTTCCTTTCCCAAAGATCTGACATATATACTATTCTGTGTTCACCTACTTATAGTTTCCTTCTTTATGTTCAAGTCATTGACCCATTCTGAGTTTATATTGGTGGAGAATGTGAGATGTTGATCTAAACCTAATCTCTCCCATACAAATCTATATATTCTTGAGGTCAGTTAATGTGATAGAATTCTGGACAAGGAATTTTTGTTCTATCACTACTTTTAATTTAATATGTAAATGTAAGAAAGTTATTTTACAAATGCAAGCTTCCATTTTAATATTTGTCAAATAAGGGAGCTGGATTTGAAATCAAGAGATCTTACATGAGATCTGTGAGTTTATTAATATTTTTAAAACATAATTGGTCTTCTTAATCCTATATATCTAATTCAATGCATTTTTTTTAATTTTTATTTGGTCATTTCCAAATATTATTCATTGGAAACAAAGATCATTTTCTTTTCTTCCCTCCTCTCCCTCCCACTACCTCTCCCATAGCCCACACTCAATTCCACTGGGTATCACATGTGTTCTTGATTCAAACCCATTTCCATGTTGTTGGTATTTGCATTAGAGTGTTCATTTAGAGTCTCTCCCCAGTCATATCCCCTGCACCCCTGTAGTCAAGCAGTTGCTTTTCATCGGTATTTTTACTCCCACAGTTTATCTTCTGCTTGTGGATAGTGTTTTTTAGATCCCTGCAGATTGTTCAGGGACACTGCATTGCCACTAATGGAGAAGTCCTTTACCTTCGATTATACCACAATGTATCAGTCTCTGTGTACAATGTTTTCCTGGTTCTGCTCCTTTCGCTCTGCATTACTTCCTGGAGGTTGTTCCAGTCTCCATGGAATTCTTCCACTTTATTATTCCTTTTAGCACAATAGTATTCCATCACCAACATATACCACAATTTGTTCAGACATTCCCCAATTGAAGGGCATCCCCTCATTTTCCAATTTTTGGCCACCACAAAGAGCGCAGCTATGAATATTCTTGTACAAGTCTTTTTCCTTATTATCTCTTTGGGGTACAAGCCCAGTAGTGCTATGGCTGGATCAAAGGGCAGACAGTCTTTTATCACCTTTTCGGCATAGTTCCAAATTGCCCTCCAGAATGGTTGGATTAATTCACAACTCCACCAGCAATGAATTAGTGTCTCTACTTTGCCACATCCCCTCCAGCATTCATTACTTTCCATAGCTGTTATGTTAGCCAATCTGCTAGGTGTGAGGTGATACCTCAGAGTTGTTTTGATTTGCATCTCTCTGATTATAAGAGATGTAGAGCACTTTTTCATGTGCTTATTAATAGTTTTGATTTCTTTGGCTGAGAACTGCCTGTTCATGTCCCTTGCCCATTTATCAATTGGAGAATGGCTTGATTTTTTGTACAATTGATTTAGCTCTTTGTAAATTTGAGTAATTAGGAGGTTTTTATGAAGATTGTTTCCCAATTTGTTGCTACCCTTCTGATTTTAGTTACATTGGTTTTGTTTGTACAAAAACTTTTTAATTTGATGTAGTCAAAATTATTTATTTTACATTTTGTGACTCTTTCTAAGTCTTGCTTGGTTTTAAAATCTTTCCCTTCCCAAAGGTCTGACATGTCTACTATTCTGTGTTCACCTAATTTACTTATAGTTTCCTTCTTTATGTTCAAGTCATTCACCCATTCTGGATTTATCTTGGTGTAGGGTGTGAGGTATTGATCCAAATCTAATCTCTCCCACACTGTCTTCCAATTTTCCCAGCAGGTTTTATCAAATAATGGATTTTTGTCCCAAAAGCTGGGATCTTTGTTTTTGTCATAAACTGTCTTGCTGAGATCATTTACGCCAAGTCTATTCCACTGATCCTCCTTTCTGTCTCTTAGCCAGTACCAGATTGTTTTGATAACCACTGCTTTATAGTATAGTTTGAGATCTGGGACTGCAAGTCCTCCTTCCTTCGCATATTTTTCATGATTTCCCTGGATATCCTTGATCCTTTGTTCTTCCAAATGAACTTAGTTATGTTTTTTTCTAATTCAGTAAAGAAGTTTTTTGGTAGTTCAATGGGTATGGCACTAAATAAGTAAATTAATTTGGGTAGGATTGTCATTTTTATTATGTTAGCTCATCCCACCCATGAGCAATCAATGTTTTTCCAATTGTTTAGATCTAGTTTTAGCTGTGTGGAAAGTGTTTTGTAGTTGTATTCTTATAGTTCCTGTGTTTGTCTCAGCAGATAGATTCCTAAGTATTTTATATTGTCTAGGGTGATTTTGAATGGTATTTCACTTTCTAATTCTTGCTGCTGAAATGGCTTAGAGATATATAGAAATGCTGATGACTTATGCAGGTTTATTTTGTATCCTGCAACTTTGCTAAAGTTGTTGATTATTTTGACTAGATTTTTATTTGATTCTCTAGGATTCTTTAAGTAGACCATCATATCATCTGCAAAGGGTGATAGCTTGGTCTCCTCCTTGCCTATTTTAATGCCTTCAATTTCTTTTTCTTCTCTAATTGCTACTGCTAGTATTTCTAGTACAATGTTAAATAATAGAAGTGATAATGGGCATCCTTGTTTCACTCCCAATCTTATTGAGAAGGCTTCTAGTTTATCCCCATTGCAGATGAAATTTGCTAATGGTTTTAGATATATGGTGTTTATTATTTTTAGGAAAGGCCCTTCTATTCCTATGCTTTCTAGTGTTTTAAATAGGAATGAGTGTTGTATTTTGTGAAAGGCTTTTTCTGCATTTATTGAGATAATCATGTGATTTTTGTCAGTTTGCGTGTTAATATGGTCAATTATGTGGATATTTTTCCTAATATTGATCCATCCCTGCATTCCTGGTATAAATCCTACCTGGTCATATTGAATAACCCTTGTGATCACTTGCTGGAGTTTTTTTTGCTAGTATCCTATTTAAGATTTTTGCATCTATGTTCATTAAGGAGATTGGTCTATAGTTTTCTTTCTTTGTTTTTGACCTGCTTGGCTTTGGGATCAGTACCACGTTTGTGTCATAGAATGAATTTTGTAGAACTCCTTCTTGGCCTATTTTGTCAAATAGTTTGCTTAATATTGGGATTAGTTGTTCTTTGAATGTTTGATAGAATTCATTTGTGAATCCATCTGGACCTGGGGATTTTTTCTTAGGGAGTTCTTTGATGGCTTGTTCAATTTCTTTTTCTGAAATGGGGTTGTTAAGGTAATTTATTTCTTCCTCTTTTAGTCTAGGCAATTTATAGTTTTGTAAATATTCATCCATATCACCTAGATTGCCATATTTGTTGGCATATAATTGGGCAAAATAATTTTTAATGATTGCCTTAATTTCCTCTTCATTAGAGGTGAGGTCTCCTTTTTCATCTTGGATACTGTCAATTTGGTTTATTTCTTTCCTTTTTTTAATTAGACTGACTAGTACTTTGTCTATTTTATTTGTTTTTTCAAAGTACCAGCTTCTAGTCTTATTTATTAAATCAATAGTTCTTTAACTTTCAATTTTATTAATTTCGCCTTTGAGTTTTAGGATCCCTAATTTAGTCTTCATCTGAGGATTTTTAATTTGTTCACTTTCTAATTTTTTAATTTGCATGCCCAATTCATTGACCTCTGCCCTTCTTAATTGGTTAATATATGAACTCAAGGATGTAAATTTCCCCCTGAATACTGCTTTGGCTGCATCCCATAGGTTTTGAAAAGATGTCTCATCACTGTCATTTTCTTCAATGAAGTTATTAATTGTTTCTATGATTTGTTCTTTAACTAACTGGTTTTGGAGAATCATATTGTTTAATTTCCAATTAATTTTCGATTTACCTCTCCATGTTCCCTTACTAATTATTATTTTCATTGCATTGTGATCTGAGAAAGTTTCATTTATTATTTCTGCTCTTTTGCACTTGTTTGCAATGTTTTAATGCCCTAGTACATGGTCAGTCTTTGTGAATGTACCATGTGCTGCAGAAAAGAAGGTATATTCCTTTTTGTCCCTATTTATTTTTCTCCACATGTCTACTAACTCTAATTTTTCTGAGATTTCATTCACTTCTCTTACCTCTTTCTTATTTATTTTTTGGTTTGATTTATCTAGTTCAGATAGAGGAAGGTTCAGATCTCCCACTAGTATAGTTTTTCTATCTATTTTGTCCTTGAGTTCCTCTAGTTTCTCCTTTAGAAATTTGGATGCTATGCCATTTGGTGCATACATGTTGAGTACAGATATTTCCTCACTGTCTATACTGCCTTTTATCAGGATGTAATTACCTTCCCTTTCTCTTTTAACTAGATTTATTTTTACTTTGGCTTTGTCGGACATCATGATTGTGACTCCTGCCTTCTTTTTGTCAGTTGATGCCCAATAGATTTGGCTCCACCCTCTTACTTTCACCCTATGTGTATCTACCTTTCTCATATGTGTTTCTTGTAGACAACATATGGTAGGGTTTTGGACTCTAATCCACTCTGCTATTCGCTTGCATTTTATGGGTGAGTTCATTCCATTCACATTCAGAGTTATGATTACTAGCTGTTTATTTCCCAGCATTTTGATTTCTGCTCCTTTACCTGCCTTTTCTTATTTCACTATTTCCTTCTACACCAATGTTTGCTTTTGAACAGTCCCCCTTGTTCCCACCCTTATTTTACTTCCCTTTCTACCCCACCTCCCTATTTATCCCCCCCCTTATTTTCCCTGTAGTCTTTCTAAAATTAACCCCCCCCCCCCGCTTCCTCCCTCTATTGTACTGTTTTCCTCCCCACCAGACCATTTGTTACCCTTCTACTCCCCTATAGGGTGCAAATCTATTCTCTGCCCCCAATGGATTGGATTGTTTTTCCCTCTTTGAGTCACTTTCAAAGCATGTAAAAGTTGAGTATTTCCTGTCTCTGACCTCTTTACCCTTCCAGTGTATTGATGTTCTCCCCCCTCCCACCATGAGCTTCTTTATGACATATAAATTTACCCCCATTTGTTTCTTTTCCCATTTCTTTTAATATTAACCTATTTTAAAGCTCTAGTTATATATATATATATATATATATATAAATATATATATGCATACTTATGCATATGTATTTTTGTATGCATATATCTATATACCTATTTATGTCTTGTCCTTTCATCCTATACAGTTTGTTGCTGTTCCCTCTAAGTATACTTCTTTTTGCTGCCCAGCAAATAACAACAGTTTTTAAGAGTTACCAATGATCTCTTTTCTTATAGGGATACATATCATTTTAACTTATTGAGTCTCTTAAAATTTTTTTTTTGTTTTTCTTTTTTCCCCTCTTGATTCTCTTGAGTTCTGTGCTTGGACATCAAATTTTCTTTTCAGGTCTGGTCTTTTCTTTACGAATTCTTGAAAGTTTTCTATTTTGTTGAATGACCATACTTTCCCCTGTAAGAATATAGTCAGTTTTGCTGGGTAGTTGATTCTTGGTTGTAGACCTAGTTCCCTTGCTTTCCAGAATATCGTATTCCATGCCTTTCTTTTTTTCAGTGTGGATGTAGCCAGATCCTGAGTTATCCTCACTGTGGTTCCTTGGTATCTGAATGACTTCTTCTTGGCAGCTTGTAATATCTTTTCTTTGGTCTGATAGTTCTTGAATTTGGTTATAGCATTCCTGGGTGTTATCAGTTGGGGATTAAGTACAGGAGGTGATCTGTGGATTCTATCAATCTCCACTTTTCCCTCTTGTTCAAGGATTTCGGGGCAGTTTTCTTTAATAATTTCCTGTAATATAATGTCCAGGCTTTTTGTTTTGTCATGGTCTTCTGGTAGGCCAATAATTCTTAAATTGTCTCTCCTTGAATGATTTTCTAAATCCTCTGTTTTGTGGATGAGATGCTTCATATTTTCCTCAATTTTTTCATTCTTTTGGTTTTGTTTTATAGTGTCTTGCTGCCTTGTGAGGTCGCTCGATTCAAGTTGTTGTATTCTGGTTTTTAAAGACTGGATTTCATCCTTAGTTTTTTGGTCGTCCTTTTCTTTTTCATCGGATTTTCTTTGGAGATCATCTTTCATCTTCATCACCTCATCTTTTATCTGCTTTGCCTCATCTTTCATCTCCTTTGCCTCATTTTCCAGCTGGTTGATTCTGGCTTCCAAGACACTATTTTCTGTTTCAAGATGACTTATCTTAGTTTTTAAGTTCTTTTCCCAATTGTCTTCAGCCTCTCTTAATTGTGTTTTGAATTGCATTTTGAGTTCTTCCAAAGCCTGTATCCAATTCGCTGGGATTTCTGATTTTTCCTTTGCTGGGTCCTCCCCCTCTGTTTCATTCGCTCTTTGCTCATTACCTGTGAAGAAGCTGTCTATTGTAATTTCTTTCTTCTTTTTCTGTTGTTTGCTCGAGTTTATCCCTTCTTTGCTCCTCGTATTTGGCTGTGCTCTTGCTCCTCTCATTTTGTTTTGGTTTTGGGGCTGTCAGTCTCCCCTCTTGGAGCTTTGTCAGATCTCTTGGTACATTCTCTAGGGGAGGAATGTTAGCTTCCCTGTCCTCTGGAGGCTTTTGATTGGATTGAGTTCAATTGGGTTGGGCTGTATGTGGTATGAAGCCCTGAGGCTCTGAAGACTCCTGGAAGGCTGGGCCACCCAGGCTCTCTCCAGTTCTCTCCAGCTGCTTCTCAGCTGTCCACAAGTGCCTTTGCCCACCTCCCTAAACTCTGAGGAGTTCTGATGGGATTAGTTCAATTGGATTGGTCTGGATGTGCCCTAGGCAAGGGTGAGACTGGAGCCTGATGGAGGGACTCAGCCACTGTCTGTTTCTCCCTGGCTTCCTCCCTGCTGTCCAAGCTGGATGCTCTGAACCCGGCACCCCGCTGCTCACAAGGTAGACCCTGCAAACCAGCACCTTTGCCCACTCAGAGGTTCCCACTGCTGCTAGGGGCTCAGCCCTCTGGGTTGTGGGGGAGGGGTCCTGGGACCTTCGCTCTTCCTTCCCCTTAGCCCTGAGTATTCTCGGATTCCGGCTTTTGGGGGGCGGACCTTTTTATTTGAGTCCAGAAGGAGGGTTCCCTGCTTCTGTCCTGTTGTTCAGATTGAATTTCGGTGCCCTAGGAGCATTCAGTCTGTATTGGTAAGGAAGGGTCTTCCACGAGGTCTGAACTTTTGCTGCTTGATAAGCTGCCATCTTGACTCCGCCCCACTAAGCTGCCATCTTGACTCCGCCCCCTCAATGCATTTTTAAAACATTATTCTAAAAAGAGGGCCAACCACCAACTTGCCAAAAAATTCCATAACACACAAAAAAGTTTAAGAAATGCTTTAGGAGATGATCTCCAATGTGCCTTCTAGCTATAAGATTCTGTGATTAAAGTTCCTAATTCTACTTTTCTGCTGATGTGGCAGGCATGTTTGATCTAATTGTCCTCTAAGCTCAGTCTAGAATAATAAATCACTTATGGGCTTCAGAAATTACATATGTTATTTAACCTGTTTGAAGTGAGTAAAAATGGTAGAAAAATGGTCATCAAGGCCAGATTCTTATTTTTATTTCTTTAAATCCTTACCTTTTGTCTTAGAATTGATACTAAGTAGTGGTTCTAAGAAAAAAGAATGGCAAGGGGGTAGGCAATCGGAGTTAAATGTCTTGCCTTGGGTCACATAGCTAGAAAGTGTCTGAGGTTAAGTTCAAATCCAGGACCAGATCTGCAGATCTGGATCTCTATCCACTGAGCCACCAAGCTACCCCTCTTAAATATATTTTTAATATTCATTGATTTGGCTATTCATAATATAGAGTTGATCCTCATTTGATTATTTCTATGCCAATGTAATTCAGGCTTTAATAAGCAAATGATATCAAACTAGAAAGACTTTGAATCAAGGGTCAAGGATATCCACTGTGTCTGCTGTCAGAGGACCAGCCTAGCTAAATTCAGAAGCTCAGTATATAGTATCATAAAATATTTGTTAGTTTTGTCCCTAACTACAACAATTTTTGATAGCTAAGGACCAGAGATATTATATGTTCTTTATAGGTGTTGAAAATACCCATACTTTAAGTATGGAATCATTTGTTTGAGGTGATGGCAGCTCTAGTACCTTAAAGTGAGAAGCTCACATGTAAAATCACAAGAGGTATCTGGGAGTAGAAGTAGCCCTTTTGTCCTACTAACCTTATATCTTGCTGAACTGGGCTTGAAACTTCTTGCCCATTCTTGCCCATTCATCTACCCTTCAATTTAATGCCATGTAAATCAAAATCACGTGCAGGAACTTTATATTTATGTACAAGAAAATTAAATATCAAGTTAGGTATAAATAAATGGAGGTAGAAAATTTCTAGTTGGCACCTAGAGATATTAAAGAAGGAGTTGTGGTTACTATGTAGTGAATTAGATGACCTTTAAGACCTTTTCCAGTTTGGAATGTCCATAATTCCTCAAATGGAATAATACTTCAGATGCCCTATTGCAGAGGTTCCTACCTTTTTTCAGTTATAGATCCCTTTTTCAGTCTGGTGAAGCCCATGGATCCTTTTTCATAATAATGTTTTTAAAGGTATAAAGCAAAATATATAAGATCACAAAACAAACCAAATATATCGAAACACAATTATGAACACATACAATATGTGTGTGTATTTAATAGCCCCTAGGTGGTTAAGACCCATTCTTGTGATTACAGTTTGATGAATCATTTAACAAGGAAAAGTGAAAAAGATTGGTGATAAATTATTGACTTGTGTCTAGAAACCTCCATGGTGGATTTCCAAAGTGAGCAAAGATAAAATGGCTATTATAGGTTCCACTACACTTAGATGAAGAACTCTTTTTTAGTCTGAAGGCTCTTGAATTTAGAAAATGGAAGCCATAGAGAGAAAATGGCAACCTCCCAACTGCACAAAAGCCTTTAAATGCAGATTCTCTTAAAGGACAGTTGGGTGTAATCAAGAAGAGTAAATAGACCCTTTCTCTGATACTTATATGATCTAGAAATAATTACAAAATAATAGAAGCTATATAGAAACACTACATTTCTTTATCTCTCTTGTTGTATATCTGATAACCATCTAAAAATAAAAGAAGTCTTTATGCCCTAGAACATGGTCAATTTTTGTATATGTACCATGTACTGCTGAAAAGAAGGTACATTCTTTTTTAACCCTATTCAATCTTCTTCAGATACCTATTAAATCTAACTTTTCTAAAATTTCATTCACTTCCTTTACTTCTTTCTTATTTAATTTTTGTTAGATTTATCTCGCTCTAATAGGGGAAGGTTGAATTTCCCCACTAGTATAGTTTTACTGTCTATTTCCTCCCTAAGCTCTTTTAGTTTCTCCTTTAAAAATCTGGATGCTATACCACTTGATGCATATATGTTAAATACTGATATTTCTTCATTGTCTATACTACCTTTAATCAAGATGTAATTACTCTCCTTATCTCTTTTTATCAGATCTGTTTTTGCTTTAGTTTTGTCTGAGATCATGATTGCTACTCCTGCTTTTTTGTCTCAGTTAAAATCTAATAGATTTACCAACCTCTTACCTTTTCTCTGTGCCTTTCTACCTCAACATATGATAGGATTCTGGTTTTTAATCCATTCTGCTATCCACTTCTATTTTATGGGTGAGTTCATCCTATACATTCACAGTTATGGTTACCATCTATGTATACCCTACATTTTGACTTCCTCTTTTAATTCTGCCTCTTCTCCTTTTATTCTTTCCCTCCATATCAGTGTTTTACTTTTATCACTCCCTCCTTCTTCCTCCCTTATATTACTCCCCTTTCTTACCACCACCTTTCTTATTCTACTCCTTCTTCAATTTTGGGTCTTTTAATCCCCCCAACTTCTCCATCTCTTAAATTACTCCCCTTCAAACCACCCCCTTTCTTATTCCCTTTCTACTTCTCTATAGGATAAGACAGGATTCTATGCTCCAATGAATCTGGCTTATCTTCCCTCTCTGAGCTAATTCCAATGAGAGTAGGGTTTAAGTATTACCTGTCACCACTCTCCTCCAATGTAATAGTATTTTTCCTCCCCACATCTCTTTATATGATATAATTTACCTCATTTTAATTCTCTCTCCCAATTTCTCTTATTATAATCCTCTTTTTAACCCTAGATTTCTTCTACATATCATCCTAAACACCTTACTACTGCACCCTCTGTATATGTATACTTTTTCTAACTACTATGATAATGATAACATTTTTATATTACAGATATTGTATTTCAATATGGGAATCTAAACAGTTTGAAATTATTGAAGTCTTTAATTTTTTAATTTTTTTATTTTCCTTTTTATGCTTCTCTTGAATTTTTTATGTGGATATCAAATTTTCTGTTTAAGTCTGTTTTTTTAAGAATGCTTGGAAATCTTCTATTTTATTAAATGACCATATTTTCCCCTGAAAGAATTCCAAACCTTCTGGTCCTTCAATGTAGAAGCTGCCAGATCCTGTGTAATCCTGACTGGGGCTTCAGTTACATTTGAATTTTTTTCTGGCTGCCTGAAATATTTTCTTCTTGGCCTGGGGGCTCTTAAATTTGACTATAAAATTCCTGGGAGTTATCATTTAGGGGTTTAGTCAAGGAGATGAACTGTGGATTCTTAAAATTTCTATTTTTTCTATTATTTTATATTCTTGTTCAAGAATAACAGGGCAATTTTCTTAGATAATTTCTTGTAATATAATGCCTAAGGTTTTTGTTTGTTTGTTTGTTTTTTTGGTCATGACTTCAAGGTAGTCCAATGATTCTTACATTGTTTTTCCTGGATCTATTTTCCAGGTCAGCATTTTTTTCAATGAGATATTTCATATTTTCTTCTATGTTTTTATTCTTTTGATTTTGATTTATTGTTTCTTTATGTCTCATGAAGTCATTAGCTTCTGTTTGCCCAATTCTAACTTTTAAAGACTGAATTTTTTCCATGACCTTTTTATCCCCCTTTTCCATTTGGTCCATTCTCCTTTTCATGGAACTATTTTCTTCAATGGATTTTTTTTGCCTCTTTTTTCAAATAGGTCAATTCTGCTTTTTAAAAAAATTCTTTTCTTCATTGGATTTTTGTGCCTCTTTTTCTAGTTGAGATCAATTTTGCTTTTTTAAGCTGATATTTTCTTTTTGGATTAATTTAACTTCTTTTCCCATTTTTCTTCAACCTATCTTATTTTATTTTTTATTTTATTTTTTAGTTTTTCCAGTGCTTGAGACAAATTTCCATTTTTTCTTTGAAGTTTTGCATGTGGTTGCTTGGATCTCACCATCCTCTATTGATTCTGTGCTTTGTTCTTTGTCACCATAGAAATTTTCTAGGGATAGGATTGTTGTTGTTGTTGTTGTTTGCTCTTTTTCCCAGCCTATTTTTGCCTGTGGACTGGGAATTCTGAAAGCTGATCATTCTGTCTCCTCTGCTGTTGCCTTGCAGGATTTGGCACTGTGAGCTATTTTGCCCTAGGGATAGGTCTTTGCTGCAGCAGCATAGGCTTGAAAGGGCCCAGTGCTATGGACTTTTAAATGAGGATCTGAGACTTCAAGGGGTAGGTCTGAGGTCTTCTTTTGTTGGTGTAGTCCAAGTGCTGGGATCCTGAATTTGGTCTCTGCCTAGTCACAGAACCTGGCAGAGGAGGTAGAAGGGAGGGTTGGCCAGCAATCCTCTATCCCTTATCCCTAAAATAAAATTTCTCTGCCTACCTTTCAAGTTGTGTTCAGTGGAAAGGCCTCCTTACTCTGTTTTGCTATTGATTTTTTAATCCTGCCATTTTGAAGAGCTTTTTAAAGATTGGCTTGGAAGGATTATCAGAGTGGTTTTGGCTTTTTGTGCTACTAAGCTGTTATTTTGGCTCCCTAAGAATAACATAGAACTGGTCTCCAAACACACAAACTGGCCTCCAAACTTCACAATGATCTTGCTAGAGATTTCAATTGAAGAGTTACCTGATGGATCTGGTATAGACATCCATTGTACTTTTGATGAATAGAGGTCTCAAAGAAGGTCTTAATTTGCCACTGAAAGATCTATGTATTGATAGAAGTAGCACTTGAAATGAGTAAATTTATCTTCATAATAACAGCTTGAAGCATAGCAAAGACATTATAGAATCCTAGATGAGAAAGGAAGGAAAGAGATTATATGGGATAATCTCCTCTCAGGTTAGCACTGGAACAAGTTTCTACCACTTCCCATCTCCATAGTGCTTGCTTGAATTGGAATTGGAGTACTATGTCCTTTCTTTTACACAAGGGAAGACTTTTTCCTTTCTTCCTACTGCCAAGTTTTGACTGGGTCAGCAGTGTCTGAATGAGTGTCAGGAGAGGGAAGATCCAAATCCTGTTGTGAGCAGAATCCACTCCTGATTTTTTAAAATAATGAGAACCATTGCTAAAAAGTGTCTTAGAGATCACCCAAGATCAACCAGTACCTGAAAAAGGATTATTTCCAATAATATTTCCAGTTAGACTTCTGGAATACCTTCAGTGATGGGGAAGCCACCACTTTTTGAGGCATCCCATTTCACTCTGAGAAACTTCTAATGTAAAAAAAAATTGTCTTAACATTAAGTCAAAATTTACCTCACCTCACCTGTTGCTTGATGCTCTTAGTTCTGTCTTCTGGGGCCAAGAAGAAAGCTGGGATTTCTAATTCACTTCAGTAAGAACTACCATTACAATTTCTACTAGAGACTAGGAAGCAAATTGAAGATCTAATCCCACTGGCTAAGGAATCATTTGAACAAGAGAAGAGTAATGCATTATGAGAAAATAACAGTTGACTTACTCAGCTCAACAAGGAATAAGATCAGAGAAACTATAGAATGCAAGAGCTGGATATGCTTATGCCCTTATTCAATAAATTCAACAATATTTACTAGTGCCAAATATGTAAGCAAGGAGAATGATATAATTAAAATTGTGAAAACGGATTTGGGCATCTGGGTAAAGGATGAATTAGAGAGCAAAGAAATTACTGAGAATGATACCAGTTAGGAGGTTATAACATTGGTGTAGGTAAAATGAGGTAAATACAGGCTGTTTCAAAAGTATTAGTATAATTTTAAGCTATTAAAATGGTAAGTTCTTGAACTCTTTTCAGATTTTGACATGGTTGATTTCCTTTTTTACCTGGATGCTCTCTCCTCTTCAGGTTTTTGTGACATTGCTCTCCTGGTTCTCCTACTTGTCTGCCTGCTCCTGCTCAGTCTCTTTTTCTGATCCTTCAACTAGATCAGGGGTCCCTAAACTTTTTACACAGGGGGCCAGTTCACTGTCCCTCAGACTGTTGGAGGGCCAGACTATTTAAAACAAACAAACTATGAACAAATCTTTATACCGCTGTCAGGAATAGTGCAGCGCTGGCTGTAATGGGCCTGTCATACCTTGCACAGGCCCATCACTGCCACCACTATACCGGGCAGCAGCATACACAGTGCAGAATCCCCTCTCCCAGATCGCTGCTCACCATGCTGACGTCTTCCATTGAGCAGTCACATACTCCTTTGCACAGCACCTCATTCTCGTTCAGTTACTCTCAGAACAAGGCTCCATGAAAAGGATTATGTCACCTGAAGTAATACTGTACGTGAGCAATGCCCCTCTTTGCAGTGCCACCACATACAGTGCTCCTCTCACTGACCACCAATGAAAGAGGTGCCCCTTCCAGAAGTCTGGTGGGGACTGGTTAAATGGCCTCAGGGGGCCACAGTTGGGGGACCTCTGATCTAGATCATATCCACTATCTTTGGAAGCCCTTAGGGTTCTATTCTGGAGCCTCTCCTATTCTCTCTTTATTGATGATTTCATCAGCTCTTATGGGTTCATTTATCATCTTTATGCAGAAGATGCCTAGATCTATATATCTAGGCTAACCTCTCTCTTCAATTTCAGTCTCACATCAACAGCTGCCTCTTGTATATATCAAACTGAACGTCCAATAGGTATCTCAATCTCAATATGTCCAAAATGGCACTCGTTATACATTTTGAGCAAACCCCCTTCTTCCCAAATTCATTATTAAATTATTAAGGTTACCATTATTCTCCCAGACACCCATTCTCAATCTTAGTGCTCTCTTCAACTCTCTCTCATACTCATCCTGGGTATACAGTAGTGTCATTGGTCCTCTTTATAAAGAAAGGATGTGGGGCAGTTAGATGACTGTAGATAGATTGTCAGGAGGACTAGCTTCAAATCTGGCCTCAGAAACTTCCTAACCATGTGACTCTGGGCAAGTCAATTAACCCTGATTACATAGTCTTTATTGTTCTTTGGCCTTAGAATCAATATTTAGTATCAATTCTAAACATGAAGGTAATGTTTAAAAAAAAAGAAATGAAGGACAAACAACAATAACAACAGCACGTCCTCAGCCGCTTGCCACATAGTATACAATTAATGCTTGTTGAAGTATTATTATCCTCATTTTGTAGATAAGAAAATGAGCTCTCAGAGAGCTTAAGTGGCTTGCCCATGGTTGCACAGCTAAGTAGTAAAATCTTGTAAAATCAAGTCTGTTTTCCCCTTTGGACTTTAATTTCCTTCATGTGAATGTAAAAATGGCATGATTAGACTAGCTATCTGAGATCTCAGTTCTCGAACATCTATCTTTTGGACCATTCATTGACTGAGTGAATTGAAGACTTTTTTCTTTTCTTTTTTTAAATCCTACCTTCTGTCTTAATGTCAATTCTGAAAGAGAAGAACAGTAACGGCTAGACATTTGGGTTAAGTGACTTTCCCAGTGTCACATAGCTAGAAGGGTCTGACCCCAAATTTGAACTCAAATCCACCTGACTCCAGGCCTGGTGCTCTTTCCACTGAGCTACCTAGATACCTCCAGGTTATTTTTCTTTACTTTTCATTTATTAAAATTCAAGTTGACATGGCTCTATCTACAATGGGAATTTAAGTAGTTTGCAGTTTCCTGAGAAGTTAGTCTGTTGAGTAACTGGACCAGGAGAATTTGATCTATTTCATAAATATTTTGCTATGGGCTTTTATTCCTTATGGGATTCTTCTCTGATGTGAGTCAGATGGTAAAATGCTATTGATGCACCCCTTTTTAAGTTTTGTGGAAAATAATTGAAGTCTTCCCTACCTGATTTCCCAAGGTGATTGGGGCAGTAGTCTTATATTGCTGGATTTTTTTTTTTTACTTCTTTAAGTTAACTTTACTATCCACTAATAGTTTATCTTCCAGAAATGTGAATTAACAATGCACATATGCACATCTAACCACATGAGGACAGAATTTAATAGTTCTACTGGGCCACTGTTGTTATCTTTAGGAAGTATGGCATCCTGTCAACAGACTCTCATGTAAATGAATTGAGTTTCCCATTACACTGTTTATTTTCATTATACTTTAATTATGGATTCCTGATAGCCATGGCAGAGGAGGAGAGGTGATAAATGGGGTTTTGTGAGTGATTAAGTGCTAAAACAAATATGTTTGATAACTAAAAACTCTTGTTATTGAAGATATACAACAAAGAGATGACTATTATTCCTCTTATGAAACATGAAAGAAAAATACTGACGTACTTGCAAACCACATTGGTGCTTTTCCTCACTTTGTTCAGTTGTTTTTCACTTATTTCTGACTCTTTGTAACCCCATTTACAGTTTTCTTGGCAAAGATACTTCAGTATCTTGTCATCTCCTTTTCTGGCTCATTTTACAGATGAGGAAACAGGATTAAGTGATTTGTCCTGGGTCACACAGGACTAGGAAGTGTCTGAGGTCAGATTTGAACCCAGGACTTTTCATCTCTAGGCCTAGCTCTCTATCCATGAACCACCTCTCTATTCTAAAGCATATCATTCTTCACTTTATTTCCTCCATGAATTTTTCTCTACTGTAAGAAATATATGCCTTCCTTTACAATATGGAAACCATGGAATTTTGTATTGCATGATAGCGCATATGCAACCTATATCATGTCACCTGCCATCACAGGGAGGGGTGGGAAGGAGGGATATAATATAGGTCACAAAATGTCAGAAAACAATTATTAAAATTCCCCCTATATGTAATCTGGAAAAATATTTTTAAAAACCATAAAAAAATGAAATTGATGGCTAGAGCTACATTGAGAATGTCTCAATTCCCAATTTAGTGACTTTCTACTACTGCTTTCTCCCTTAGAAGAATACTAAAGAGCAGGCTCTTGATGGAATGATTACTTTTTATGACAACACTTTCAGCATCTATGATATCAATGATCCATCCTTAAGGCATTCTAAACATTAAGCTTTAACAGCTTCAAAATTCACTAAGCTTTTGGGACAGCCTATACTTACCATATTTTGTCCACTCTAATATAATAACCTCCTGAATGGTCTCACTGCCTTTCTTGTATCCCCTCTTCAATTTATCTTGCACCCAGCTGACAAAATCATTTTTAACAGTGATTATCATGTCATTCTCCCATTAAAAAAAACAGTCCAAAAAATGAGGAAACTCCTAAGTCAATGCAAAGTATGGGCCACTATGTAACTTAAATGAGCTTCTAAATTCATTCAAATGTGAACTTCTTAAGGAAAGAACCTGTCTTTTGCTTTTAATTTTATCCCCAGGTACTTAACATAGGGCTTGACACATAGTAGGTCCTTAATAAATACTTAAAATAAAAACTCTTACCTTCTGTCTTAACATCAATTCTAAGTCAGAAGAGCAGGAAAGGACTAAGCAAACAAGATTAAGTGACTTGCCCAAGGTCATAGATCTAGGAAGTATATGAAGCCAGATGTGAACCCAGGTCCTCCTAACTCCTGGCACTCTATCTACAGTGTTACATAGTTGCTCCTGAATATAAATTTTTTAAAAAATTAAAACTAAATTAAATATATCCACATATATATATATGTATATATATATATGTATATATAATCTAAGACATGGTGTATCCAGTCTATTACATAGTGCATTCCTTTCTTGGGGATAGGGGAAATGAGCTTAGTAATTGAACACCAGATATGCCTCTTTAAGTTTCCATTTTGATGTACTTTTCACTTTAAATTGGATTCCAAATTCTGGAGCATTAAGGGATTCTGCACAAACCCAGATAATCCAAGGGAAAGTCAACTGTCTACATAGTTTCCTTACCACAATGCTCCCAGAAGTATGGAAGCCTGGTCTCTTGCACAATATGACGTCACAGCTGGTCTTGTCTCACTTGGCCTTTTGCTCTCACATTCTTCCAGGTAAAGAGCTTTCAATCTTCTTTATATACCATCTTTGTATCCTATAGCTGACTCACCTGAATGCCTTTGTCAACACATATACCTTCAGAATTGATAATATAATCTAATTTGATCCATCCATTTCTGAAGTGTCTGGTAGAGAAGAAGAGGCTCAAAGCTGCCTTCAGAATGCACCCTGTCCTTTTATCCCTGTGCTCTGTGGTGGGAATGAGAACTCCCTTTTAGTCTCAGTTTCTTCTCTGATTTCCCTTGCCACACTGATGGTGATGTAAACAGTCAGAAAGGGATCAGCCTTGGGCTAACTGAATTCTTTGAAAACTTTGTCCATAAAATTGAGCCTGTTATTCTCATAGTGAATAATTAACTCAGAGCACTGTGATTTTTAGTTTAATCAAAATACTTCCAAACCATTTTAGCTTTATTTCTAATGGACATAAGGAAGAGAACATTCAAAACAGAATCTCATTGCTAAAAAAGACTTTTTTTCCTCCAAATTGTGTGAAATGACACATTTTTAATACTCTGAAGGAAAAAAAAATCAAACTAGATTGAATAAAATTAATGGAGAGGTACAGTGTTGGGAGATTAATGGAGGTATATAAAGTGCAAAATAATAGAAACTTATGAGTTACAATATGACTCTGTGGCTTAGCCATTGTGTGTGTATGTGTTTTTTTTGGGGGGGGGGAGTGTGGGAGGGAGAATGTTTTGTGTACAGCTAGTTTTATAAGTACTTCTGTTTTTCTGTTGTTCTATGTGTGGGCCAGAAGGTTTGCCATAGGAAATGATTCTCTTATGGTGATATCTAGTTTATTCATATCCTTTATAGTAATGCCAGACTTTAGAAATATGACAACAAAATAATTGACCTAGGATCTAGTATATGTATAATCTAATTCCACATTCATTATGGCAGTTTGAAACATAAACAAGTTAGCTATGTTTGAGTTAAAATCTTCAAAGTTCTGGATTTTTCATCTCACTCAACTTTTTGAGGTAAAAAAGGGTCTAAAATTAACTAGTTTAAAATTATTACTAATATTGTTTTTTATAACATTTAGATTTTTAAATATAACACTTAGATTTTTAAAATTATGCCTCCTAAAGAACTTCCCTTATTACACAGAATAAAATAGGGTAAAATAACTCAGTTCAAGAAAACTATTCATAGCAATCCAAACCAATAGATATATGTTTCCCCACCCATAACCTTACACTCCTCAAAAAGAGCTAGTGAGGTTTATTATGATTTAGAAACATTCAGTTCTGATTGTTTTGTTCTTCCCATTCACACTATAGTCATTTATTGTATGTTCTGTTTTCTTCTTTCTCCTCATTTAACTTGGCATCAGATAATATTAGTCTTTTCATGCTTTTCTGTATTGATTATATTCATTGTTTCTTACAGCTCAGTAATATTCCATTATATGTATGAATTTGGTTGGTTAGTTGCTCCCTACTTCATAGATATCTGCTTTATTTCCTATACTTTGGTATTATGAAAAGTGCTGCCATAAAATTATCAAAAGCAATAACATAGAAATTGGTAGAGTTAGAAGAACAAATCCAGTACTTTGGAAGCTTCAACAACATGAAGATGAAGAGATTAAGGAAGTAAAAAATAAGTTTTTAAATCATGACTCAAAGAATAAAATTTAGTAGTAGCAAGGAAGGGAAGATAATGAACAAAGAGAATAAAGCAAAGACACTATTCTTGAGAAAAAGGGCAGAGGAAAAAAGCCTTAACAAACAAAACAAAGGTGAGAAGTGGTAAGTTTGAGGTATTAACTGGGAAGAAGGGAAATAAAGGAAAAATAAGTACAAAATAGATAATTAACTAAGTAAACAAAACAATAATTTAAGTAAAACCACCTTAATAGAGAATGAGTTGACAAAAATAGAGTAAGAGGTTCAAGGTGGAAGACAGTTTGCATCAAAGCAATTTGGACTGATAACAGGGTTAAACTATTGACTTACAAGAGTAAGAGAATTTAAGAAAAACTTAAAAAGAATACTAGAATCTAATCCAAAATATAAAGTCAAACCTTACCCCCCCCAATCTTGAAAATTAGAGGGGAAATCAATAAATTGAAGACCCAAAATACTATAGAACTGAAAACAAACCTTAATACCAGTTTGTTGAACAAGAACAACTAGTAAAATTGATAAACTTTTAATTCTCTTGATTAAAAAGAGGAGAGAAAAACCAAATCATAACAAACTAACAAATCACAAAGAATAAATCACAATAAAACATAAACAAAAAGAAGTGAATACATGAATGAAATAGAAGAACATCTTAAAAAATATAAATTACAGAAACTATCAGAACATTAGAGACCTTGAATTATTCAGCCTCAGAAAGAAAATAATATTTGCTACAAAGGAAGTACAAAAGATGGGGAAGGACATTTCTTAATTTTTTTTACATTTCTTAATTTTAAATTCAGTTTTATTGTAAAATATTTTCAAATTTTTTTGAAGATAAATTTATGCTAATAATATACAAATTATGAGCAGAAATTTAGAAATAAAGTACTCTATGAAACTCATTTTATGAAATCAATATAGTCTTAATATATTAAACCAGGAAAGATAATGAAAGTAGGAAAACTATGATCTAATATAATCAATGAAAATTAATTTTAAAAATTTCAATAAAATACTGTTAAGTGAAGTATATAGTGTTTTATCCAAAAAAAATCCATTCATTGTAATGGATTTGAATTTATGTGAGGAATATGGAGATGATTCAGCTTTAGGAAGATAATCAGCATAGTCATATTAAACACAAAAGCACTCTAACCATATGACTGTCTTAATGCAGAAAAACCTTTGAAAAAGTACAACATTCATTTATGTTAAAATCCATTAAAAGGGAGCTTTTAAAAACATCTACCATATCCATCTAAGAGCAAATGTCACATATATTAAATAAATATTGGAGTGAAATCAGGATGTCCTGTCTTTTATCTTATTTTAGCTTGAAAATGAAGACAAGACAAATTTGCTAATGATAATGGGTTACTTTGAAAATCCTATAGTATCAATAAATAAAACTATTTGAGATAATATATTGAACAGTTGCTCATTACAAAATGAACCCACAAAAATCAACAGGATTTTTATATAATAAATATAAAATCTAAGAGACAATAATTGAAAATGCACAAAATATTTGGGAGTCAATCTACCAAAGCACTCAATAGTAGTATAGATTTAATTATTAAATATTCCTTATATGTATATATTAAAACAACTTAAATAATTGAAAGACATCTTCAGGGAACTATGTCATTATAATGAAAACAACACTATCAAAGTTAATTTATAGATTTAATTCTATGCTAATTAAACTGTTTAAGGGATATTTATAGAGCTGCATCAAATAATAACATTCATTTTGAACTTCAAAAATTTCAAATATTTTGAGAAAATAATGGGAAATGTAGTTATGTAGGGAGGATAACTCTTCCAGACCTCAAATATGTCATTTATAAAGCAACATTCATCAAAACTATTTGATAATAGTTAAAAAATGAAAAAATATGTCAGTGGAAAATAAAGAGAACATTCTGGCAGAAATTAGGTTTACAGCAGTATATCTTATCATGTAACATTATAAATGAACCCAAAACCTTCCTTGAATATCAGACCAAAAAAAAGATAAGCAGATTATATAATTTCCCAACTATATACAAAGGATGAATTCTTAACAAGAAAAGAGAAAGTTAAAAAGATAGAACAGATAATTTTTGATTGCATGTAATTGAAAAAATTTGGTGGAACAAAATTAAAACATTTGTAATAAGAAGGAAAGCAATTGACAAAGAAATTATTTCCTCATCAGTTATCTCTAATAAGACTCTGAAGTCCATGGACTTCATGGATAATTAACAGAAAATTAGAAGATCAAAAGCCATTTCCCTTTATATAAGTGATCAGAAGATAAGAACGATTCCCAAAAGAATTGCACCAAATCAATATTGATAACAGAAATCAAAATATCTGATTTTTCTTCTTATGCCCAACAAATTAACAAAAATAACCAAAGAGAAGAATAATTAATGGTAGGGTTATTCTTGAAAGAGGAGCACACTAATGCATTGTTGGTGCAACTATAAGTTGCTTTGATCCTTCTTATAACCAGTTAATTCTAAAAGAGTGACTAAAACATCCATACCTGTTGGACCAGAGATTCAACTTCTAGGTATGTCCTCCAAAGAAACCAATGACAAAAAACAAAGTTTACATATAATAGTCAAAAAGTTCTACCAGTAATTTTTTTGTAGCATCAATAATTGGTTGCCCAGTGATTTGGGGATTGGTTAAATACACTATATGAACTATTACTATGATGTAAAAATTGATAAATATAAGGAATATTGAAAGATGTTTGAGTACCAATGCAAAATACAATAAACAGAATAAGGAGATGAAATTAATGTAAATTGAAATGATATTGAGAAAGAAACAATTAAGATCATATTATGTAAATTTTAATTACTTCAAACAAATGATATCAGAAGATACTTCTTTATTGTAAAAGTGAGAGACCATGGATATATAACAGTATCTATAATGGCAGCCATTTTCCAATATATTGGTTAGTTTTATTAAGCTTTCCCCCCCTTAATCTTAGTTCTTGGGGAGGGTTGGAGGTGAGGACATAATGGAAAATGTAGATAATATTAGAAATATTTTTGATAAAAATTAATTTTAGGTGTTATTAGTTTTGGTGTGTTTGGGATCTTTGTTTTTATTATTGGCTTCCTTTAGGCATATGCTGGGCAGTGGAATGAAAAGGAAAAGGATATAGGCATTTTTAGTTATTTTATTCACATAATTCTAAATTGCTTTCCATAATGGTTAAACCAATTCACAGACCTATTGTGTGTTAATATATCTCCCCTGCACCTACAATCCTTCCAATATTGTCATTCCTATCTTCGGCTATCTTTGTCAATTTTTCATATAAAGTAAAATTGCAGAATTGCTTTGATTTGTTTCCTGTATTATTAGGAATCTTTCTTTCGTCTTATTTTTTTCTAGGTGGAACATTAGACATCTATTTTTTTTTGAAAAAGTGAAAATGAAATGCCTAATTAATATTCTATATAAGAAAAATGGCATACACTAATTTATATAAGTAAATATCTCTTTGTAGAAGAAGCCAATAAGGTAAATTTTCATCTGAAAATAAATGGGATAAAAATTGATTTTTTTCTCTAACTTTTTTTAAGCCAAGAAATTTAAAATATGTGTATTCACATTCAAGAGTTATGGAACCCTTGGCTAAATCAGAACATGGTGGTATGCATTTAAAATTCATTCTTTCCCTTGCTCTTTCCTTCTCTTCCATATTACCTTAACCTTGTAGCAATAGTCACCACAAGTCATGAAAATTCATTGGGTTTTATAGAAGTATTTTAGCTTAGTAGCAAAGTGTGTACATGTCAGATCAGAAGTGGAAGGCATCAGCTTTATTTTTATTTTTGTCACAAATTAGGATTTGTATAGTCTTTATTCAAATGGGTTAAAAATACTGACTCATTTTTCTCAAAATATTAACAGTAACTATATTGAGTTTCATTTTATAAAGGGCAGTTACCTTTCCTCTTCCTCTGACAAACAAATGCTAAACTAATTCATATCATAATAATTTCCAGTGGTCTAATCCATTTGGTTGGTAGAAGCTAATGTATTTTCTTGTGTCTATAGTTAAATGCTCATATTGTTACCCTCACCTGTGATGCCTTTCTTCTTCCCTTGACATCTCTGTGTCCTAAGCATCCTTTCAGATTGACCAGCTCAAATCCTACTTGCATGAAAACTGAATATAGTAGTAATGTCCTCTGACACTCTATTATTGTCTATTATAAATGGTAGCACTTAGTTATGAACTCTCTTGTATTTTTTGCTGTTGTTTCACATTTATTAGGGTTGTTTCCCTAAATTGATTTAAGCTCTTTCAGACTGGAGCCAATTCAATAAGCATTTATTAAGTAACTACTATGTTCAAGTCCTTGGGCAAGTGTTAGAGATAAAAAGACAAAAATGAAACAATTCCTGTGTTTGAAGAACTTATGTTCTACCAGGTGGTGGGGAGGATAGAACATATAGGGAGAAAAATTTATTCACAGCATGTGCATGCATATATGAAGTAAATTGGGGAATTTGTTGTTGTTGAGTCATTTCAATCATGTGTGACTCATTCTGATACCATTTGGGATTTTCTTGGTAGAGATACCAGCTCATTTTATAGATGAGGAAACTGAGACCAATAGGGTAAGTGACTTATTCAGAGTCATGCAACTAGATTGTGTCTGAGGCTGGATTTGAATTTGAGAAAATGAAGCTTTCTGACTCCAGGTCTAGTACTCTATCTACTTCACTACTTAGCTTCCCCAATTTGGGGAAAGATAAAGGGAAACATTAGAAAATTCTTGTGGGAATGGGGAAAGTCTTTTCCTTGTAAGAGATGGTACCTCAGCCGACCTTTGAAGGATCCTAAGACTTAAAAGAAGCTATAGATTTCCATAATTGAAGGGGGAAATAGTGAGTGTTCTAAACATGGTGGAAAAGGTATGCAAAGGCATAGTACTGGGAAATGAAATGTCTTATTGCACAAAAAGCAAGGAAGACAGTTTTTCTGAAACATAGGGTACATTTTGGGTGATTAATGTGAAATATGTCTGGAGAGAGAGACTAGAGTCAGTCCAAATGCCAAACAGAGGATTCTTACATTTTTTTCAATATCACTGACAGTTTCCAGTTTGGTGGAAAAGATTTAAGATTTAACAGGCGTGCCAAAAATACTCTTCTGATTAATAAAGCTTAAAGAAGTCTAGGATTTAGCATTATGGAATAAAATCATAAAACTATTTCTAAAATGGATCTTTGAAGACCAGTTAGTCCAACCTTTTCATTTTATAGGAAACTAAACTTCAGAATGGGATCTCAGTTTAGTAATTATTCTTTCAATAATGGGATGGGATGGCGATTAGTTTCATTAATTCCAACTCAAATTGGAACAGAGTTTGAAGTATATGCATTTCATTTTCTGCAGACACTATTTCATACAGATGCCATTTCAGATTACACTATACTTATGTATGGTACCAATATACACTACTTTAAGAAAATCAATATGCAAGAACCTAAATTTACAAGTCAGACTACATTGCTAAAAAGCCAAAGATTTACATTACAAAATATTTGTTACAGAGTTCCTTTTTTTTTTTGACTTTTTAAACATTATTGTATTTGGTTATTTACAAACATTATTCATTGGAAACAATGATCATTATCTTTTCCTCCCCCCACCCCCATCCCACCACTTCTCCATAGCCAGCGCACAATTCCACTGGGTTTCACATGTGTTCTTGGTTCGAACCCATTTCCCTGTTGTTGGTATTTGCATTAGAGTGTTCCTTTAGAGTCTCTCCTCAGTCATTTCCTCTCAGCCCCTGTAGTCAAGCAGTTGCTTTTCATCGGAGTTTTTACTCCCACAGTTTATCCTCTGCTTGTGAATAGTGTTTTTTAGATCCCTGCAGATTGTTCAGAGACATTGCATTGTCCCTAGTGGAGGAGTCCATTACCTTTGATTGTACCACAGTGTATCAGTCACTGTGTACAATGTTTTCCTGGTTCTGCTCCTTTTGCTCAGCATCACTTCCTGGAGGTTGTTCCAGTCTCCGTGGAATTCCTCCACTTTATTATTCCTTTGAGCACAATAGTATTCCATCACCAACATATACCACAATTTGTTCAGCCATTCTCCAATTGAAGGGCATCCCCTCATTTTCCTATTTTTTTTTTTGCCACCACAAAGAGCGCAGCTATGAATATTCTTGTACAAGTCTTTTTCCTTATTATCTCTTTGGGGTACAAACCCAGTAGTGCTATAGCTGGATCAAAGGGCAGACAGTCTTTTATCACCCTTTGGGCATAGTTCCAAATTGCCCTCCAGAATGGTTGGATCAGTTCACAACTCCACCAGCAATGAATTAGTGTCCCTACTTTGCCGCATCCCCTCCAGCATTCATTACTTTCCATAGCTGTCATGTTAGCCAATCTGCTAGGTGTGAAGTGATACCTCAGAGTTGTTTTGATTTCCATCTCTCTGATTATAAGAGATGTAGAGCACTTTTTCATGTGCTTATTAATAGTTTTGATTTCTTTGGCTGAGAACTGCTTGTTTATGTCCCTTGCCCATTTATCAATTGGAGAATGGCTTGATTTTTTGTACAATTGATTTAGCTCTTTGTAAATTTGAGTAATTAAACCTTTGTCAGAGGTTTTTATGAAGATTGCTTCCCAATTTGTTGCTTTCCTTCTGATTTTAGTTACATTGGTTTTGTTTGTACAAAAGCTTTTTAATTTGATGTAGTTGAAATTATTTATTTTACATTTTGTGACTCTTTCTATGTCTTGCTTGGTTTCCCTTCCCAAAGGTCTGACATGTATTCTATTCTGTGTTTACCTAATTTACTTATAGTTTCCTTCTTTATGTTCATGTCAGTCACCCATTTTGAATTTGTATTGGTATAGGGTGTGAGGTGTTGATCTAATCCTAATCTCTCCCACATTGTCTTCCAGTTTTCCCAGCAGTTTTTATCAAATAGTGGATTTTTGACCCAAAAGCTGGGATCTTTGGGTTTATCATATATTGTCTTGCTGAGGTTACTTGCCCCAAGTCTATTCCACTGATCCTCCCTTCTGTCTCTTAGCCAGTATCAAATTGTTTTGATGACTGCTGCTTTGTAATATAGTTTGAGATCTGGGATTGCAAGGTCCCCTTCCTTTGTATTTTTTTTTCATTATTTCCCTGGATATCCTTGATCCTTTGTTATTCCAAATAAACTTTGTTATGGTTTTTTCTAAATCAGTAAAGAAATTTTTTTGGAAGTTCCATGGGTATGGCACTAAATAGATAGATAAGTTTGGGTAGGATGGTCATTTTTATTATATTGGCTCATCCTACCCACGAGCAGTTAATGTTTTTCCAATTGCTCAAGTCTAGTTTTATTTGTGTGGAGAGTGTTTTGTAGTTGTGTTCATATAGTTCCTGTGTTTGTCTCGGGAGATAGATTCCTAGGTATTTTATTTGGTCTAAGGTGATTTTGAATGGGATTTCTCTTTCTAGTTTTTGCTGCTGAACTATGTTGGAGATGTATAGAAATGCTGATGACTTATGCAGGTTTATTTTGTATACTGCAACTAGGATATATATATATATTTATATATATATATATTAATATATATATATATATGATTCTTTAAGTAGACCATCATGTCATCTGCAAAGAGCGATAGCTTAGTCTCCTCCTTGCCTATTTTGATGCCTTCAATATTTTTTTCTTCTCTAATTGCTACTGCTAGTGTTTCTAGTACAATGTCAAACAGCAGAGGTGATAATGGGCATCCTTGTTTCACTCCTGATCTTATTGGGAATGCATTTAGTTTATCCCCATTGCAGATGATATTGGCTGATGGTTTTAGATATATACTGTTTATTATTTTTAGGAACAACCCTCCTATTCCTATGCTTTCTAGTGTTTTCAATAGGAATGGGTGTTGTATTTTATCAAAGGCTTTTTCTGCATCTATTGAAATAATCACGTGATTTTTGTTGGTTTGCTTGTTGATGTGGTCAATTATGTGGATGGTTTTCCTAATATTGAACCAGCCCTGCATCCCTGGTATAAATCCTACTTGATCATGGTGAATGGCCCTTCTGATCACTTGCTGGAGTCTTTTTGCTAGTATCCTATTTGAGATTTTTGCATCTATATTCATTAGGGAGATTGGTCTATAATTTTTTCTCCAGAGTTGCTTTTTAAAGAAAGCTCTATTTGTTAAAAAAAATGTGATAGTTTACAAAAATACAATTGACAAAGATTATAAGGAATGGGCCAGTTGTACAAGCATATCTGTAAAGGTGAATTGTAAACTGTTTTTCATTTAATATGTTTTATATGGAAAAAAATAATGAAAAATCTTCCTGGCAGGAGGTTCACATTGTACATGGACTTCAAGTTTAATTAACTTTGGAGTTCTCTTCATGACTGTATGTTAATCATAAACACATTTTGAGAGAACAGGAAAATAAAACTTGCAAGTATAATAGAAATGTTTTTTTTTTTGCTTTTCTTTGTATATTCAGTTCTTAGCACAGGGCCTGGGACATAGTAAGTGCTTCATTAAATGCCAGTTGGGTCACTGACTGAAATATTTACATAGCATAATCATTCTTTGCAGGAAATATATGTATCCATCTCTATGTGTTTTTATGCAAAAAGTAAATGTCCATCTTTTTTTAGCTAAAGCAAATAAGGAAAAAAGAAATGAGCCTAAGAAAAATCATGGTTTGGTCGAGTTTATAATTAGCATCTCAGTCTCTTTGTTTTGTGCCTCGTTCTCTTCTTGATAAAATCCCTAACTTCATTTTTAATTTTTAAAATTTATTTATTTAATTAATGATATTTTTCCATGGATTCATGAAAAAGCCCTCACTTCTCAAACCTATTTATTTCTCTATTCCCCCCCCAATGCTTTTGAGATAGGATCTCCCACCCCATCTAGAAAAAGTTTTCACTTTTGTCTTTCACTCTAAGTTGTGAAGAATTGCTTCAACTATTATCATTTTGGATGCTTACACTCTTTTCTGATATAGACAAAAAGAGTAAGATTTGGAATCAGAAGGACTAGATTCTAAATGTAGCATTGTTACTTACTATTTGTGACATTAAGCAAGTCATTTAATTAGAATCAGTTGGATTCTACATTTTTCCACAAGACCCAGTGTTGGTACCAGATTATTGCTTCCATCTACCAATTTATTTTTCGCAGCAGTAACTATAGTATGTATGCTGTAGGATTTGGTGGAAAGTCATTTGCTAGAAATATTCTCTGTTTGTGGGTGCAACATAATAATTATAGATACTCTCTTGGGGATATCCACATCTCAAGAGTTCTTCATTGCTTGAACTTCCTCCACATTAAATAGGACCTTTGCTGCTGTCAGAATTAGCTTCTTGTCATCCTGAAAGTGCTGCTTAGAGGCAGCAGAGACTAAAGAACTCAGTCAGTGCACCTATTAATTTGATCAAGTTTATGCTTGTCTTATTATTGAACAGCAAATTAATCCAGCTGCCAACATCATCAGTAATCCTCAAAGTGAGCAATGAAACCTAATGCTGTAAGTCCTACTAATAAATTTTATATTAAAGAGTGAGTTTGGTTTTCTTTTTTGCTTAAAGTCATGAATCTTTTAGTTTTAGGAAAATGTACAGGCACACCTAATAGATATTATGGATTTGATTCTGGACAAAGACAATAAAGCAAATATGGCAAAAAAAAAGAATCATATGAAGTTTTTGGTTTCCCAGTGCACGTAAGCAATGTTTACACTATAATGTAGTCTATTAAATATACAATATTGTTTTTAAAATGTATATGCCTTAATTAAAAATACTTTATTGCTAAAAATCATTAGCTACCATCTGAGCCGTTAGCAAATTATAATCTTTTTGCTGGTGGAAGGCCTTGCCTCAGTGATGATGACTGCTGAATGATCAGCATGGTGGTTGCTGAAGGTTAGATTGATTGTGGTCATTTCTTTTTTTTTATTTCTTTTATTTTATTTTAAATTTTTTTCCATGATTTTATGATTCTTGTCTCTCTTCCCTTTTCCCTCCCCTTCCCAGTGGGGGAGCAAGCAATTTTACTGGGTTAAACATATTATCACTCAAATCTTATTTCCATATTATTCATTTTTATAATAGAGTAATCTTACAAAACCCAAACTCCAAATCATATACCCATAAACGCAAGTGATAAATCATATGTTTTCTTCTGGATTTCTTTCTCTAGATATAGATAGCATTCTTTTCATAAGGCCCTCAGAGTTGTCCTGGATCATTGCATTGCTTTTAGTAGCAAAGTCAGTTACATTTGATTGTCTCACAATGTTTCAGTTACTGTGTATAATGCCTGTTCTGCCTATTTCACTCCACATCAGTTCATGTAGATTTTTCCAGTTCTTATAGAAATCAAGCAGTTCATCATTCCTTATAGCATAATAGTATCCCATCACCATCATATACCACAATTTGTTCAGCCATTCTCCAATCGAGGGATACCTCCTCATTTTCCTATTTTTTGCCACCACAAAAAGCAAAGCTATAAATATTTTTGAACAAACAGAACTTTTCACATTTTCTTAAATCTCTTTGGGATACAAACCCAGTAGTGGTATTGCTGGATCAAAGGGCATGCATTCTTTTAGCACCCTTCGGGCATAGTTCCAAATAGCCTTTCAGAATGATTGCATCAATTCACAACTCCACCAGCAATGCATTAGTGTCCCTATTTTGCCACATCCCCTCCAACATTTATTATTTTCTTTACTGTTATATTGGCCACTCTGCAGATGTGAGGTGTTCTGAGTTGTTTTGATTTGCATTTCTCTAATTAGGACAATTTAGAATATTTTTTCATATGTGACCATTTCTTAAAATAAGACAACAATGAAGTTGGCCATATCAATTGATTCTTCCTTTCACTTGAACCCCTTAGAAGTCATTGTAGGATTAATTAGCCTTATTTCAATATTGCCATGTCTTAGAGAATAGAAAGTCCTCAGGGGAGGGAAAGAGTTGAGGTAACCACTGATAGGTGGAACAATAGGAACACACAGCACAACATTTATAAATTAAGTTTCCCATCTTATCTGGATGCAATTCTTGGTACTCCATTAGTAATATGAAGATCATTGCACACAAATGACTATGACAGATATAATAATAATTTTAAAGTTTGAATATTATGAGAATTACCAAAATGCAACTTAGAGACATGATGTATGCACATACTTTTGGGGAAATGGCACCAATGGACTTGCTTGTCTGTGGGTTTCCATAAGCCTTCTATTTGTAAAACAAAAATAAACCCAGAATATCTGTAAAGTGCAGTAATTCAAAGTGCAGTAAAACAATGTATGCCTGTAATTCCCTTATTTTAGTAGCCAAGTCACACACAGTGGTTAGAGTCCTTGGTTGGGAGTCAGGAAGAGTTTAAGTCCTGCCTTGGACATTTACTAGAAGTGTGATGCTGGATAATTCAGTTAGCCTCTCTTTGCTTCAGTTTCCTTATCTGTAAGGTGGAGCTATAATAGTATCTATCTCATAAGATTGTTTTGAGGACCAAATGAGGTAGCACTTGAGTAAAAGTCATTTGCAAACCTCATAAAGTGCTAAATAAATGGTAGCTATTGCTATTCAAAGCAGTCTTTGCAGATAGTATATTTAATGTTCTCAGGGAGTTATCTGAGCCTGTAGCCAAATTGTTAATTAGTGAAATAGATAGCTGCAACAGAAATAAACTTATTGAATGTGAAGATAAATTTGCAAGTCACTGACAAGAACTTTAGATATCACTGACTAATGAATTTTTTTCCTTTGAAAGAATTTTTGCTTTGCAATAATAGTCTAAAGTTCAATCTGTTAGATACAGATGGGACTTGAATGCAACATAGTTTTAAATATATCAGAGTTGTTGTCATTTAATCTCTCAGTTGTGTCTGACTCTTTGTGACCCTATTTGAGATTTTCTTGGCAAAGATATTGGAGTGGTTTGTCATATCCTTCTGTAGTTCATTTTACAGATTAGGAAACTGAGGCCAAAAGGATTAATTGACTTGCCCAGAGTCAAAGTTAGTAAGTGTCTGAGATCAGATTTGAACTAAAGAAAATGAATCTTTTTTTATTCCAGGCCCAGTATTCTATGCACTGTGCCATCATTTTTCAATTATGTTTTACTATTATGACCCCATTTGGGGTTTTCTTGGCAGAGATAATTTAGTGGTTTGCCTTTTCCTTCTCCAGCTCATTTTATAGATAAGGAAACTGAGGGAAACAGGGTTAAATTCATTTGCCCAGGGTTACACAGCTAGTAGGTATCAGAGGCCAGATTTGAATGCTAAAGATGAGTCTTCCAAACTCTAAGCCCAATATTTTATCCACTGTGCCACCTCATTGCCCTACAGTAAACAATAAGGTTTCATAATAACTATAAATAAATGCTAGAAGTTTAATGGTTTGGCATCTTAATATAATTGCTTTTTAAAGGAAAGCTGGTAACTTTTATTTGTAGTTCTTAGTTATTAATACACAGGGAAGAGAACACAGAGACTAAAGGCAAAATAATGTGTAAACAAAGGTGGCCCAGGGCAATTCTACCCACTGATGAAGTCCCTGGCCACTTTCACTGAGATGATGAACCAATCCCCTTATTGGCCACTGAACAGGGCTTGGAGGACTAAATCACAGCTAAAATGTCTATTCCAAAAACTTTAGGTTGGCCTTCAAGTGCCTCCACCTCTTCCTCTCTCTCTCTCCCTCTAAGAAATCTCTGGTTGTTTCTTGGATCTTGCCCAGAGTAAAAAATTGAACTATGGCAGTCCTGAAAGAGCTCTTTGGCCTGAAGTTATCATTAGTGATCATTATTTGAATTAGGTGAGAGCAAGAGATTGCATTGTGAAAGGAGATGGAATGATTCCTGACATCTTTTAAAAGTGAGTAGTGTGGGGCAGCTTGATCACTCAGTGGAGTGAGAGCCAGGTCTAGAGATGGGAGGTCCTTGATTCAAGCCTGACCTCAGATACTTCATAGCTATGTAACCTTGAGCAAATCACTTACCCCTCATTGCCTAGCCCTTACCACTCTTCTGCCTTGGAACCAATACACAGTATTGATTCTAAGTCAGAAAGTAAAGATTTGAAAATAAAAATAAATAAAACTAAATACTCTTGTTGAGCATCTCTGGGACTCATCTATTGGTCTGGCTTGTCTTTAGTCAAAAAAGAGTCTTATTAAGAGCCTACTATGTCCTACTATGCTAAGATCTAGAGACATAAAGTAAAAATGAAAGACTGCACTATTTACCCTCTAAAAAGAGACACAGTTGTACTTATATAAAGATATACAGATTGTATATAAAAATGAATACAAGATAGTTTGGGGAGGTAGGACATAAACAGATACAAATACCAGGAAACGATTCATGTGAAAGTTGGCACTTGAGTTGTATCTTGAAAGCATCCAGGGTGTCAAAGAGGCAGAAGTGAGGAACAAGAGCATTGTAGGCATGGAGACAAGAAAAGGACCTCATTTTTTGCTCTATCCCTTCCCTTCCCTTTCCTCCTTTTAGAGAGCCATTCTATAAAATAAAGAATTTTTTACAAAAAGGAAAAAAAGGACTTCTGACCAAGAGTAAAATAGCACCACAAAATGAATACAGGAGTGAAAGAACCAATAGAGACAGAGGGAAATAACCTTCAAAAAAGAAAAAAATCCAAAAGATAGGGAGAGACCATTTGGGGAACTGGGGTGAGAGGGGAGCAGAGCTAGAAGGAGGCATAGAAGCAAGTGAAGAGCAAGCCAAGATCAAACCATACCCCCACTGCCTCATACATCTGCTCTTACAAATTTCAAACTTAAAATCAAGCTAAGTCAGACCCTGAGATCCTGCTGGGGCAATCAGTGATCCAAACCAATTAACACCCCTTGAAATTGCAAACCTGTGGAGAACTCTAGAGTCCCAGCCCAAGGCAATTGGGGCTGATCTGCCTGGGCCCAGAGTGAAGCCAGGAATCCCAGTTTGGGCTTGGAATGAGGACACAGTTCTGAGGGGAAGCCTCCCCAGGAGATTTTTGCCCAAAAATAAGGGTGGAGCTCCAGGGCAGAGCAATTAAGGGTGTGCCTGATTGAATCAAGAACACCTTGAGACCAAAACAGGTGAGGCTAAGCCTGGAGCTAGAATCTGATCAGCCCCTGACCTGATCAAGTTTAGATTGAGATTAAAATTTTACACTAAATCTTGAGGAAAGTCTTTTAAGCTATCAGCATCTGAAGGGTCAATTGAATCAGCATGGGGAGAGGACTCTCAGAGCTCTCAGCCCTCATATCATCTAGTAAATTAGTAACAACCCAGAAAATAAGCCCAAACTAACATCAAGGAAGGATTGAAGTTTAAGAGGGTACTGCTACACCCCAGAAAACAGAGCCTATCTATAATTAGATAGGAAAAATGATCAAACAATCAAAAAAGCACCTAACTCTAAAGATTTTTTATGGAGAAAATGAGCAAGGTGCAGACACAGAAGGGGGCAGTGAAAAGCAAAGGAAACACACCCAAAGTCCAAAAGAAAAATATGGATTGAACACAGATTCTGGAAGGGCTCAAAAAAGACTTCAAAAATAAATTATTAGAGGTAGAGAAAAAGTGGGGAAGAAATAAGAAAGTGATGCAAGAAGAAATGGGCTAATTGAAAAAGGAGAACCAAAAACTGACAGAGGAAAACTGGGGCTTAAAATCAGAATGGATCATCTAGAAACTAATGATTTAATGAGAAATCAAGAAACAATAAAGTAAAATCAAAGGAATAAAAAAACCAGAGAAAAACATGAAATATCTTATTGAAAAAACAAATGATCTAGAAAACAGATCTAAGAGAGACAATCTGAGAAATTATTAAATTACCTGAAAGCCATGATGAAGAAAAAACATTGCATATTATATTACAAGAAATATTTTTAAAACTGAGCAGAGATCCTTGAACAAAAAAGTAAAATTGAAATTGAAAGAATTCACAGATCACCTCTATAAAGAAATCCTCAATTGATAAAAAGGAAAAAAAATCAGCAAAACCAATCAATACATTGAAACAATCTAATGTTACATACAATATTACATACATAGGGACCCTCTCTCCCTCCCTGCTATTATGGGTTTAAAGTGATCTGATTCTCTAGTAGTCCACACCTAAGGAATTATAAGGCACCCCAATAAATTGAAGAGGTTTATTAGTGATATTGATGGATGGGAGGCAATTTGCAGGTAGAAGTTTGTCTCATCAAAGTAACAAAATACAGAGTTTCTATGGGTTTGACAGGAGAGCTGGTTTATGTGACAGAAAACTGTGGAGGAGTGTCATGTGATTTAAAGGGTAGGTGGCTTTGGGGGAAGAGGTCTGGGGTTCAAAGTTGTTTATCAGGAGATATGAAGATCTCAAAGGAATAGAATACAAATGCCATCTTCATCCATTTATCAGAAGTTATCAGGGGCCATATTATCTGGCCAAACCAGATTCTGAGCTTAGAGAAGTCCTCAAACCTCTGGATTTCCTGGATCTCACTCCATTTCTCCCTCTCTTTATTTCTGGCTCCCACTACACTACCTCTGCAAAAGAATGAGGAAGAATGTTAAAATCTTTACATGAAAAAAAAAGAAAAAACCTTTAAATGCCAAGTATTTGTTTTAAATAAAATATGGTTTATATTTATTAATACCTTGGAGAATGAAATAATTAAGTTTATTAGCATACAATTTGTACAACTTTTTGTGTTAAAACCCTTTAAATCTGTGTTATGGTCACATTTGCTGTAATCACTTATTTCACATGATTTAGCTTTGATTTCACAATATTTTCATGCATATTATTTAATTGTTTATTATGAAACCTCTTTTTCTCACTTTGGATATTAAGTGAAATTTGGCAAAAAATCCATGTTTTCAAAGTCTAGCCTTACTTTTAGCATCTAAGTTTTCAAACGAGTTTAAATCAGTTAAGTTCTCAGGCCATTGAAGCTTATTTATTATTTCCATTTCTTGTATAAATTCCTTAACATTTTATGACTTGTGGCAAAGTGCCAAGCCAACAGTGTTGCAGTATTACATCTCCATTTGGGAATTCTGTAATTCTGGAATGATTTTGTTCTCAGTATATAAATATATTTTCAGAGTTAACCACTCTCTCAATGAGGACAAGTCCACTGGGATGAAAAAATATCACTAAAACAGTTTGATTAGATGTTTGACACTAATGAATATGCCTATATCTAACAGACTCACTTGAACTGCTTATAATAGTTTTGGTATATATTTGAATTGAAAAAATGAGTAACCTTTTATATTCTTCACTACAGTCTATAATCTTGCCCATGTTGAACATTTTTTCATATTATTATGGTTCAGCCATTTCAGTTGTGTCTAATTCTTTGAGACTACTTTGAGTTTTTCTTGACAACGAATTCTAATTTCTTTCTCCAGCTAATTTTACAGAGGAGGAAACTGAGCAAACAGGGTGAAATTACTTGCCCGAAGTCACATAGTGATTATGTATTTGAGGTCAGATTTGAACTGAGAAAGATAAGTCCTCCTGACTCCAGGCCCAGAGCTACCACCCTATTCTTCATAATGTCAATGGTCAGTAGCTGTTTTTTTTTAAACTGGTCTTTTTTTCTGTTTTTATAAATTCAAGCAATCTATTCCATTATAGAGCAATTAATTATAACTTCTCTAGCTTTTAGGTCCCCCTAAAGGCCTTTGTTTAATTAGACAATTTTTAAGTATATATTTATGAGTTTGAAGATTTTTTTATATTTCAATTGTGTTTTCTTTTGTGCTACATTACAACTGATCCTGTTTCATTGTGAATCTGAATAATCCTTAAAATTGTTTAACTATACTATCAGCAATATATCTAACAGTTATTGAAGTGTGCTCTTTAAGAGCTAAGACTTTTTCATGTTTACATGTAATAATATTCAGTTTAAAACCACAGAATTAAAACACAACATAAAAGAGCAATGAAATGCATGTGAATAACATGAATTCTAATACTTTGTCTAAAAAAGAATTAGCCAAATATAGGGAAAACAACTTAATCCTTTGCCATCTGGCCAATGTAAGAGTTCTAAGTTGACTAGTGTCACTAGACACACACATATACTTATATGTTTTCATTGCTACTACAAAATGGTACCATATTAAAATTAGTGCTTGTCTCATGCCATTTATACACCTGGTAGAAGTAATAGAGTGCCATTAGAATTTGGGTTAAGAATGATATATGCAGATCTGTAAAATATTTTCAGAGACTATATTGGAATGGAGAGTCTTGAGGTAGAGAACCCAAATAGGAACCTGTTGTGAGTCCAAACAAGAGGTCCTGAGGTGCTGAAAATGGTAGACTGGCAATATGAATGGAGAGAGTTACTACAAAACTTAACGTGGAGAAAGAAATGACAAGATTTGGCAGCTTCTTGAAGATGTGGGATGAGTGAAATACAGAATATAAACTGTTTTTCCAAAGAGTTGACTGAGCACAGGAGAAAGAGAGATAAGATCATTGTCAGCAGGAATGGTAGAAGTTTTTTTTTTTTTTTTTTAAGATATTAAAATAGATTGTGAGATCCTTAAGGCAGAGATTGGTTTTTGAACTTACATTTACAACTCTTTGTAACCTCATTTGGGGTATTCTTGGCAAAGTCATTGGAATGGTCATTTCTTTCTTCAGCTCATTTTATAGATGATAAACTAGTAAATGTTCTGAGAACAGATTTGAACTTATGAATATGAGTTTTCCGGATTCTAAACCCAGTGCTTTATCCATGGTGCTACCTAGAAGCCATGGGTCTAGCACATAGTAGGCACTTGCAAAATATTTATTGACTTTTTGTATAAGGGAGACTTGGGTATGTTTGTAGGCAGAAGAGAGGGAAAGACAGAGGATCATAAAGAGAGAAATTAAGAGTGATAGTTATCAGCTTGAGATGATGTGAGGAGATATGATCAAGTGTATTTGTAAAGAAGGTTGGCTTTGATGAGGAGTATCATATCTTCATCAGTGATTGGAGTAAAGGAAGAAATAGTAGAGGGTGTTTTTGAAAAGCTATAAGATAAGGATGAAGGTATAATAAGTTAGTGGGAAATTAGCCTCAGTTTATTTTTAGACAAGAACCTTAGTTGGGAGAATCTGGCAACAGGGTCCTATGGGTATGAACCTGCCTCTGAGGGAAGAATGATGAGATTCCCTATATAATGGCGTCATGTCTAGTAACAATAGAATTGAATTGGTGACTTGAGTGTTTAAAGTTCATTTTCATTATTCCAGTGGAAATTTCTAGGCTATTTGGGTACTTACCATATTTCTTTCTCTCTCTTTGTTCTTTGGTTTGTTGTTATTTGATGTTTCATAAATTTAAAATTTTTCTGATAAACTTCAAAATAGCCAGGTTTGATTAGTTTGTTTGAAAAGAGTTTTTCTGGAAAGGGCTCTCTTTTAAATTTATTATCAGATTTTTATATTTGTAATGGATATTAGAGTCCTGGCCCTGGAGTCAGGAAAATTTGAGTTCAAATGTGATCTCAGATATTTACTAGGTATGTGATCCTGAGCAATTCATAACTGCTGCCTGCCTCAGTTTCCCCATATATAGAATGAGGTGATAATAGCATCTATTTATCAAGGTTCGTATGAGAAACAAATGAGATATTTGTAAAGAGCTTAATTCCTGGCACCTAACAGTGCTTAAGAAATGCTTGTTCCCTTTACCTCCTTTCCCCTCTCTGACTTGGTACTGACAGAAGAGCTAAGTGGCTTCCTTAATTCTGCATTAGTCACTGAGCAGGTATCCCCCCAACTCTCATGAGCATAAGCTGTTTGGTTAAGCTCTATTTCCTTAGAAAGGTTCCTGTGCGATCTGGGAGAAGTCTCATTGTCAAGCTGGTGTTTTCTTATTTTCTACTAAGACTTGCTAGTATGTATTTCCCCTTGTCATTTTCCCTGAAGCTGGGGTTTGCTGGAGTAATATTGAGTGGACACACAGGAAGCCTGAGCAGAAACATTAAAAATTAATAACTGAAGGAAAAGCAAAGGAGCTTGGAGTAGGGCGGGGGAAGGGATTGATTCATGAATAACTATGGAAGAGACTACACTGATAGAGCTAAATGGTATGAGTGGATAGGAGGAAAACAGATAGGTTATAGTACCAAAGATCTATCTTGGTGTTCAGGACTAGAGGCTTTATAAAATAACTATAGTTCTTGTACCTATAGCATTTAACAGTTCATAAGGTTTTTTCCCCCACAACTGGCCCATGAAATAGATATTCAACAAGGCAGCTAATGGCACAGTGGATAGATTACTTTGCCTCAAATCAGGAAGACCTGAGCTCAAATATGATCCCATACTAACTAGTTATGTGACCCTGGGCAAGTCACTTAACCTTTGCTTGCCTGAATTTCCTCACCTGTGAAATTGGGACAATTATAGCATCTACCTCTCAGCATTATGATGATCAAATGAGATATGTATAAAAATACTTAACCCAGTGCTTGACACATCACAAATAGTAAATTAATGCATACGCCCCATTTGCAAATGTCCCTGCATATGCAAAGAATTAAGGTAGATCCTATGAGTATGAACAAAAAATGAACAATGGTTTCTACTGCTCTCTAGGAACTTACAATCTATTGATAGTAAGTGTTATGTCTTACAAGAGATCTTGGTTGGCATATGGTCTCCCATGTAAAAAGTGGGTATTTGAACCAGGGTAAGAATTTGAATCCAAGTCTCATGATTCCAAGTCCAGAGTTCTTTTTACTATAGCATTCTCCTAGAAGGATTATCACTCCTCTATGACTCGAAACTTAGGGAAAAGCATATATTCTAAGGAGGTCACTGGTAAGAAGAAAATCCTTCTCTACTCCCAAACATTTATTGGGGGTACTTTCTGTACTAGAAAAGAACTAGAAACAAGGTAGATTCTTCTTGATTGGAGAATGGATAAACAGTCTGTGGCATATTAATGTAATTAATGTAATGTAAATTATATAAAGTCAGTGGTGTATTAACGTAATGAAATATTACTATGCTATAAGAAAAGCCAACTGAATACAGAGAAGCATGGTGAAATTTGCCTGAACTGATGCAGGAGAGGTAGAGCCAAGAAACAAAATATACATCATGAATCATGTAACTATGGGTAACTATTCTAAATAAAGCAAAAGGGTTTTAAACAATGATACATGTATAATCCAGTGGAATTGCTTATCAGCTCTAGGAGGAGGGATGGAAGAAGGGAACATGAATTATGTAATCACGGAAAAAATTCTAAATAAATAATTAAGAAACAAAATATACCATTACTACAAGCATGTAAATGGAAAGGTCCTCAAAAGAATTTAAAAAAAAATGAATGTTATAAAATTACAAAGAACAAACATTGCCATAAAGAACTTTGAAAAGGGATCCCCCTCCCATTTCTGTGTAGAGGTAGGAGATCTGCAGATATGGAACACTATATATACAGATTATTCTAAAAGTTTTAATAATACTTTAGGCTATTAGTTGTTGTTGTTGTTTTTAAAACAAAACAACAGGGGACAGCTAGATAGCTCAGTGGATTGAGAGCCAGGCCTAAAGACAGGAGCTCCTGGTTTCAAATTGGTCTTAGAAACTTCCTAGCTATGTGACCCTGGGCAAGTCATTTAACTTCTTGCCTAACCCTATCACTCTTCTGCCTTGGAATACTAAGACAAAAGGTAAGAGTAAAAAACAACAAACAAACTTCATTAAGACTTTTGGGACACTTCGTTTATTCATATGTTTTGGTGTACTTGATGTAATGAAGGTTTTGCTGGATTTTCCCCTCTTCCTCTTTTTTCTTGTTCTTTAAACATATTCTTTAGTATACCGGATGGCTCTCTGGAATGAAGAAGGAAAGTTATATTGGAAGAAATCTTGGTGAGGTAAAAAAGAAAAATATGAATATCCTTTTTAAAAAGAAAAAGAAACTGAAGAATTTTCCTTTCTTTCTCTCCCACCTTCCCATTTTGCTCATTTGCTTGACAACATCTAAGTGTTTACAGTATACATATGGCACTCCCTTTCAGATTTTATTCCAGTACCTTCCATGCTTTTCTTTCCAGGAGCATTCTAAACTTAGATTTCCTTAAAAATATCCTTTAGTTTTAGATAAGTGCATACAAAGTGAACAAAAATTTAAATATCTCAGGACTTACTTCTTTGATGGAAAGTTACTGCCAGGGTAGTGTAACAACATTTTTTTAAATTTATTTTCAGCAAAACTGATGTAAATATATTGGAACAAGTATATATCTTCATTATATTTTTCCTCTAAGAATCCACTTTAGCCCCTAGCTCTAAATCCTGATATTCTCTATTCCTCTTGCCTTCTTGTAATTCTTTGTGAAGATACTTAGTTGTATTATTTCTTATTTTGCATATACAAACAAAAACTCCACACTACTAAAGCTTTTCTTTGAGCTCAGATTTTGTCTTATGAAATAGTTCCAAAATCTTTTTGATTCATAACTGTACTATAGCAGAAAGCATTGAAAGCATTTTTCTAATGGTCTATGAGGTAATGTGTTCTGTACTTTGTGATTTCTTTTGTTTTGCAGAACATAGGGAAGAAAATAACTCTCTCTTCCTGAATGCTACGTCGACCAGCCATTATAACAATTCTTCTGCTTTGGGGAGGGTGTCTAATTCTATTATAATAGATAGCGCCAACCTAGATCAAACTTCCAAAACCCCTTCCTTGCCTGTGATTTTATTATTCTCTTGGTTCTCAACACTGCCAAAGATGCTAGGTAAATAGTCATTAGAAAATGCTTTATAAAGTATACTATGTGTAAGTTATTGTTATTATTTTAAGTTGTTGTTGGTTTAGCTGTGTCCAACTCTTCGTGACCCGATTTGGGGTTTTCTTGGCAAGGATACTAGAGTGGTTTGCTATTTCCTTCATTTTACAGATGAAGAAACTGAGGCAAATAGAATTAAGTGACTTTCCCAGAGACACATAACTATTAAGGGTCCAAGGCCAAC
Organism: Monodelphis domestica; assembly: GCF_027887165.1. Classification (NCBI taxonomy): domain Eukaryota; kingdom Metazoa; phylum Chordata; class Mammalia; order Didelphimorphia; family Didelphidae; genus Monodelphis; species Monodelphis domestica. The sequence continues at coordinate 260,037,211 of NC_077227.1, read as the reverse complement.
TTTTAACTCACAAAAATAAGTCTGGCCCAGTATTCTATCCACTTTACTTATAATTGGCTGTCCAATTATAAGTAGAAGCATACTTCTGTAGTAGATACTACTTATGCCAATGTAGAAACTGAGTACAAGATAGATTGTACCAGAGGGAGAATCTAAGGATAGAGAAGTCAGTTAAGAAAAAATTGCAGTTTTTACATATTGTGGGGAGAAATTAAATATTATAAACATAAATAAAATTACGTTGGAAAAAATATTGCAGCAATCTAGATGAGAAGAAAGGGAGGTCTGGATAAACAGTGGAGATGGAAGGAAGAGATGAATGTGGAACATATTGCAGATGTAGCATCTTCTGAAGAAAAGTCCAAGAAGGAAGGAAATATATTGTTTTGTTTAGCAAATAAAGTAAAAATGTGAAGGGACACTTAAGGATATGATACATATGTTTACTTATGTAACATCTTTTATATGAATATAGCATACTCTTCCTTATAAACAAACTTTCCAAATGCCCTTGAAGTGGTTGGTAATTACATATCTCATTTCTTCAGATGGAATACCCACCAAATTATGATTAAATATATGTAAGTGCAAGGAATTATCCAGAGTTCATAGCAGACTACACACGGAATTTAGGAATTAGTTGTGTAGTTCTTCAGTCTAAATTCACCCACTTCAAACCATAATCCCCAAGCAGAGAGGCAAATATCCCTTCTACAGTCCTTTTGAAGAGGTACTATTTTATTTGTTATATTTTTATCTCTAGAGCTTAGCTTAGTGCCTGAAACACTGTATGTGTTTAATGAATATACTTATTCTTTGATTGGAATGAAAAGACTTTCTTGAAGATTATGATGGTTTGGTTTAAGGCTATGTAACTGGAGAGCAGAAGAACATTTTTGTTCATTTGTTTCAATCATGCTGACACTTTATGACCCCATTTGGGCTTTTCTTGATTGGAGTGGTTGGCCATTTCCTTCTTCAGATCATTTTATAGACGAAGAAACTGAGGCAGACAGAGTCAAGTGACTCTGGAGCGCATAGCTAGTCTGTGTCTGAGGCCAAATTGGAAGTCAGGAAATGAGTCTTCCTGACTCCCAGCCTGGAACACATTACTGCACCACCTACATGCCAGAAGAACATTTGGGGACAGGTCTAAAAAAGAGAGAGAGAGAAAGAGAGAGATGATCAAAAGCAGTTTTGTAAAGAAATGTGACAAGAATTAGTTTTTTTTTGTTTTGCTTTTCTTTGAAGAAAAGACTTTCTGCCTTCTAGAATTAAAAAAAAAACCCTTAGAGTTTAAAGAGACCCCAGACATTACCTATTCAATCTAGTTCGTGTATCCCCTAAGTAAACTTCCCTACAGATCTTTCTTAAGCATCTCTACTCAACAGAGTAAATAAATAAAGTTTAGTGTGCATCATTAATATTTTCTCTGTTCCTTTCTTAAGTCCGGACAATCAACAAAATAAACTGAGCTGAGTTGTAGCATTAGCTAGCTCTGAAGTGTAAAGTTCACAATGAAAGTTGAACAGTTGGCTCCAGCCCAGTTTTAACTGGCCCCAGCACAATCTCCATCCAGTGAAAGAGAACTTCTGTTCATCCTCATATAATAGCGCATTACAACTCTAATTGTTAGGAATGTTAAAGTTTGCCACACAGGACTAATTAACTTATTTTTCCTTATCTTATTTGATGATGTAGGAAATTTGCCTAATTTGCTAAATTTTCTGGTTTGCATAGGACCTGGCATGGAGTAGGTGCTTGAATGCTTATTTCCTTCCTTCCTGTATGGTCAAAAATAAATAGATGGATAGATAAATTGATAAAGCAAGACAGAAAGAAAGACAGAAAGACAGAAAGACAGACAGGCAGAAAGAAAGAAACAAAGAAACAAAAAAAGGAAAATGGGGCAGCTAGGTTGCTCAGTTACTTGATTGAGAGTCAGACCCAGAAATGGGAGGTCTTAGGTTCAAATGTGACCTCAAATACTTTCTAGCTGTGTGACTCTGGGCAAGTCACTTAACCCCATTGCCTAGCCCCTTTTTTATTTTATTTTTTTTTGTTAATGGATACAACTTTATTTTCAACTATAAGAGATTGTGTTCTTGTTAAGTCCAAACATCTGGAAAAATATTTTACATTTCTGACACTTTGAATACAGTCTCTTTTAATGGATTTGACAGTAGCAACAGTTGCACCTGGGCTATCAAAAGTGGAACCAGGAACAAGACCCACACTTCTACCCACATAGATGCAAACTGTCTTTGCGTGCTGAGTAGCAATATTTCTTACATTTCTCAAAACATGATCCCCAAATTAAAGTATGACAAAACCCAAACATTGTCTCTGAGCTATGTGTCAATATAAACTGATTAAACACAAAATGCCACTAAAATTATCTTTTAAAAAATCTAGGCTTTTTAGGCAGAGGGTAATCCAGAAACTCCTTTCACCATTCACACGATCAGAAGATATGTCCAATATCAAATGTGGTTACAAGTCCCTTAGAAGCTTAAGTCTAGTAGCCATCATCATCATCATCCAAGTCACAGCCATAATCATTTTCTCCCACTAATTGAAGGGCACTCATGCAATGATACTCCTCTTCTAACTCTTCTTCAAAATCATCTTCATGATTATATAGTATTGGCCCACTTTCAACCACAATATTTGGAGGTTTTGCACGTTCTGTAGCCTCTGTCTGTGAATCGAGAAGTGACACCTCTTTCGTTGGAGTCTTTTTAGCTGGTTGTGTAGAAACTAATGGTCTCAATCTTCTTCCCATGCTGCTGCTAACAGGGTCTGCTAGAGTTCTACTTGCAGGGCATTTTCTGTATGCCAACTTCTTGGTGCTGCTGTTATCATTAGACTGCTCATTCTCCATCTTAGGGGTCATACTTCCTTTGCTGTTCAAGTCTCTTAGTACATTGTAATTAATTTTACTTGAAATTTCCTTTTGTTCCAACATCTTTTCAATGGCTTCTCCTGCAGTATTAGCTTGAATTGGTTCCCATTATTTGGAAGACTTCTTCGACTTGTGTTCCTTATAAATGCCAAGTTCCTTCTCTTTTGCTATCCTTGCTTCTTTTTCTTTCTTTCTTTTTTTTCTTTTACACAGTACTGATTTCAAAACAGAAAGTAAGGGTTTTTTTTTTTAAAGAAAGGAGAGGAAGGAACAAAAGAAGGAACAAAGGGAGGAGGAAAAGGGAGGGAGGGAAGAAAGAAAGAAGGAAGGAAGGAAGGAGGGAGGGAGGAAGTTAAAAGAGGGTAAACAGAAAGATAACTATTTACGGAAAGGATTATGAGGCTCTAGAACAAGTTAGTTGTGGAGGAGGCTTATTGAATCTCCTTATTGAAGGTTGATGGTATAATTATAGCTTGGTCTGAAATTGTACAGTTTAGGCTTGATGTTTTGTTTTTTTTTTAAAGAAGGAAGAAATCTGTTTCCCTGTCCACTCACTTCTCTATGCTCAGATTCTTTCTGTAAGAAGTCTGAGCCTAACCAAATCAATAGCTCTTATGGAATTAAAATTCAGCTCTACCCTCCTCCCCCAGGCTTTTAAAGGACTCTAAATCAGAGTTCTCAAACTAGCTGTCCATAGGCCATATGCAGCTCACAAACTCTGAAGTGAAAACTGAACTAGATTAAAATGTGATTGGAAAATGTTTAACAAAATAAATCAAATTACAATTCAACACAGATAATGTTAATTTGTGATTTTCTCAGTTGGTATGTGACCTGCAGGGATCTATTTCCATTTGAGTTTGACACTTCAGCTCTAGATCATAGAGCATTTCAGGAATATGGATTCTATCCTGTACTCCAAAGTCCTTTCCCCTTCACCTGTCCTCCCATTAAACTTGGCCTTCCAGTGGTTCGATATCTTCAATATTTGTCATAGGAGGATACATTCAGACCTCTAATTAAGGAGCTCACAAAAAGGAAGGCCAGCATTTTTTCTTTCCTGCACTTTTTCTTTCAAGTCTTTGGCACTTTTAGAAATGGAGATGTGATTCCAGTATTTTTGTGATTCAACAAACATTTATTAGTGTCCTGATGTGTGTAAACATTTGGGGAGAGAGCAAGTTGAGATAAAATATAGTTCCTGCCATAAAGGAGTTTTTAATCTATTAAGAGAGTGAGTCACAAATGCCAGATAACTAGCTATGATATGAATATAATATCTTGCAGTCATATTGTACTTTAAGATTTGCAATGGCCTACATATATATGTATATATAATCTCACTTGATCATCATAACATTTGGGATTTTCTTGGCAGAGATACTAGAGCAGTTTGCCATTTCCTTCTCCAGCTCATTTGACAGATGAGGAAACTGTGAAAGGGAATTGACAATCTTGGGAAGATGGTGCTATCACTATCTTCATTTTATAGATGAGGAAACTGAGGCAATCATTAAATGACTTTCCCAGGATCATGCAGCTAGTAAGTAAGGCCAGCTATGCACTCACAAAAATGAGGTTTCCTGAGTCCAGGCCGAGCATTGTAATACTTAGCTGGCTACACAACCCTGGGAGTTTGGTGCTATTATTATCTTTATTTTACAGATGAGAAAACTGAGGCAGATGGAGGTTGTGACTGGCCTAGGGTCACCTTTCTATTTAGTATCTGTGGCAGGATTTGAACTCTGGGTTTTCTGCCTCTGGGTTTAATGCAGCAAAGTTTCAAAATAAAATCCCATGTATGATCTAAGTTACAAGGATAGGTACAATGCCCTTTACAGCAATTCCTTTGGCAATGTTGTATCCTATAACAGTATCATTATTATGGAGTGAGAAACTTAATACACAGGACCATCGGTGAAGCCTTGCCTGACTACTTCAGACTAAGTTGATGGTTCTTTTCTCTGAAGTGCAATCGGTTTGGCTCTTACTCATATTTGCTGTGGAACTGTTTTAGATGTCTCTCCAACACAAGCAATCAAGCTCCTAGAGTTTAGGAGCTCTGAATTAGAATCCTTCTCCTGGCCACTCCCCTCTTCTCTGTCTTTCCCTTTCTTTAACATCCCATCCTTTGTTTCTACCAAGCAACATTTTCTTTTCCACTGTTACTGTAAAAAGAAATCAATACCTCATAGCTAAAGCAAATTCCATTCCAACTCCCATTGCATGGAAAAAAAGACATAAAGTGCTGACAGACACTGTCTCCAGAGTGGATACTGATTGTGTCTTCATTACAGGGCAAAAAGGGAACAGATTTAACTGGGGAATTGCTCCTCCATGAGAAAGGGGAGGTGCCCTTGAATTAGTCAAAGATAAATAAAGTGTATTGAAATTAAGACATAAAGGAAATGATCTCTTGTCCCAAGCTAAATTTGCTTTCCTTTATTAATAATAACAGCAATAACTAACAAAAGCTGGCATTTATGTAACCCTTTAAGATTTACAAAGTTTTTTTTCTGTACATCTGAGGTTGGTAACTCCCCTACTCCGCCCCACCCCTCCCCCATTGACCCTATTGAGGTCAGCTAGCTGGCTCAGTGGAGAATGAGAATTAGGCTAAAGATAGGTCCTGGGTTCAAATTTGGCCTCCAACACTTCATTAGCTGGGTGACTCTGGGCAAGTCACTTATCCCCCATTACCTAGCCTTTACTACTCTTCTGCCTCTGAACCAATATCATAGTATTGAGCTTGAGATGGACCAAAAGGGTTTTTAAAACAACAACAAAAATTTCCCCAGTCCTTATCTCAACTCTCTCTAAAGGGGTAGATACTTCAAGACAATATCTAATGTGGGAGTGACTAGACTAGATGACCTCCCACACTGCCAATGCCAAAAGAGAAGATAAAACCCAGACTTTGGCAAGAAGCTGGGTCTGTATTACTGGTTAGGGGAAGGAAGAAACAATGAGAGGAGACCCAGGCTCATTACCCAATGCTGGTTTCCCACATAACTGAACCATCAAGCCCCGGTTGTTTATGTGGGAAGTGGGAGGACAAGGTCTATAGTTGGACCTTCAAGACTATAATATCCTTTGGGGAAAGAAGCCTACTTCCCATGAACCAGAGTCTCCAACATGGAAAAGTCAATTGGTGAGCTGGAGATTGGGGGGGGGGGTAATATCTCTAGCTATCCTCCCTACCTACTAAGGGTGGAAGCTCTAGTCTGGAAAAAGCAGGATGATAAGCCTATAATTCTAGTTTATTATCCTTTCTGAGTCATCCTGAGAATATCCCGAGAATGAGAAGGGGTATTGAAGGGCCCCAAAACCACATAGTTGAAGGGAGCCATGGACACTGTGACAATAGTGGATTATATATTACTTGTTTGATCCTCACAATAATCTATATGAGGTAGATGCTATTATCTTCATTTTATAAATGGGGAAACTGAGGCACCAAGGGTTTAAATTTATTGCCCAGGGTCACACAGCTATTGTCTGATGCCATATTGATCTCATTTTCCTGACTCCAAGTCCAATGCTGTTATCTTAATTTTACAAATGAGGAAACTAAGCCACAGAGAAGGTAAATGACTTACTCAGGGTTACACAGCTAGTGTTCTGAAACCATAATGAACTCACATGTCCCTGACTCCAAGTCCTATGCTTTATCCACTGTGCCACCAGTTGCCTACTTACAGGATAAATCACATTTCAGAAAGATTTCCCATTCATAAGACAGTAATAACAGCAAAAGAGGGAAACATCTACTCACACAGAATCTTGAATTAGGACATACATGTCTGTCACTTGAGGTAGATTTTACTTTTTTCTACTATTTCAAGTAGGTTTTGAAAACCAAACTACCAGTTCTTACTGCTTATCATCTAAGAAGTAATGGATGGATCTGTGTGTGTCTCCCTCCCCCAGATGCCCCAGACCTTTATTTCCTCAGGTGGAGTGAGGTGGTTTATATTGAACCCTGTGAGTTTATGCATGTGTGTGTACACTCTTATTTGCAGTTAGGACACACACTGCTTGACTGAATTTCAAAACCATATTTCAACAAAGCCCCCAAAAGGCACATAAAAAAGCAGCAGCTATGAAAGGTGGAAGAGCTTTTAGCTGATCTACTTAAATCATTGTCAGTCCCCTAGAAATGGTAGACTAAAAAGCTATTGATCACATAGTTAGTTAATCTGGGTCCAGAATTTTTACTCCCTTTTCTTCTTTCTTAGAATCAATACTAAGTATTGGCTCTGAGACAGAAGAGTGGTAAAGGCTAGACAATTAGTATTAAGTGAGTTGCCTAGAGTCATAAAGGTAGGAAGTGTCTAAGGCCAGATTTGAACCCAGGAAATCCCATCTCTAGGTCTGGCTTTCTAACCATTCTGCTATTTAGCTACTCCTTAGGATTTTTTATTTAAAATGTTGAGAAGAAGGGCAGCTAGGTTGCTAAGTGGTTAGAGTTAGGCTTAAATTTTCTCAGCTGTGTGACCCTGGGAAAGTCACTTATCTCCAATGTCTAGCCCTCTATCATTCTTCTATCTTGGAATCAATACTTAGTATCCATTCTAAGAAAGAAGAAAAAGTGGGAAATAGTTCAAAAAGAAAATAACAGTTTAAAAGACAGAATCTCCCACTTGGAAAAAGAAGCCTAGAAATCAAATGAAATGAAGAAGAAAATTGAAGACCAGATAAGAAAGAAGAAAAGGAGGGGCAGCTAGGTAGCTTGGTGGATTGAGATCCTGGCCTGGAGATGGAAGGATCTGGGTTTAAATCTGACCCCAGAAACTTCACAGCTGTATAATCCTGGGCAAGTCACTTAATTCCAATTGCCCAGTCTTTACCACTCTTCTGCCTTGATACCAATTCCACATATCGAAAGACAGAAGGTAAATGTTTAAAAAAATTTGGGAGGACCAGGTTGGCTGTCTCCCTTTGGCAATTCCTGCTCTCTCTGCTTTATTCCAGGGCTGCTTGGCTCTCTGACATGATATTCCCCTCATGATACAGACTCCACTAAAAAGGCCTCCAGCTCTTTAGAGATGAATGACTGAGAACAAACTTTATTATCATGGCAAATGTCATGGCAGGCACATGGTGACATTTACTTTGTTTTGGGTGCATGGAGGTTAACTTTCAGAATCCTCTTCTAGAGTTGGATAATGAGATTAACAAGTAGGAAATGATAAAGAGAGAGCAGATAAATAGAAAGGCTTTTCACTCCTCTTCCTAGTCCTCAGTTTTAGCACTTTCTGTTTCTTTTTTCTTCTTTATGACAGATTCATTTCACCATACACTTGGTGTTGCAAATCTCTTAATTTAAATATTAGAAAAAACAAAATAAATCAACCACCATCTTAATGTCTACTATGTGCCCAACATTTTGTTGGTAATTCCATATCACCCAGAAAGCATAGAGAAAAAGGGAGTCTGAAATATTTCCTTACCTGTTTGACCCCTGTCATATGTTCTTATGGTCATGATTAACGCTATCTTAATAAAAATTTTATCTACTCACACAGAAAAAGGATCCCCCCCCCAATCTCAGATCTGTACCTGAGCATAAAGTCATATATGGCAGAGAGCGTGGAGTTGGTACTTTGGGAAGGGGAATAAAATTCCTATGGGCAACCTACCTCAGTATCCTGTTTCATCGTGTTTTCTGACACCAGTGAAGAAAGGAACTCTTTGGCTTGTTTCTCCCCAGTACTGTTCAGCTTGAATCTTTCCCTTTCAAATTCCTTTAACTTCTAACATTGGCATGCCTTTAGTAAGAGGGAAAGTCTCAGAAGGTGTTATCAAGAGTATGTCTTGTATGGCATACAGTCACAGTCACAAAGTCCCATTGGTTTTCTTGGCCCCCAAGTGTGAATATATGTGCAGGTGTATGTACTTTCTGCTATATTTTTGAAGTGTCTCTAAAGGTCAACAGATTGGTCCTTGGCCTGTTACCATCTTACTAGTATACACATCATTCTAAGCAGCTTTCTCCAACACTGAATTCAAGTGGGTTTTACTTTCTCTGTTTCTCTCTGTCTCTCTGCCTCTCTGTCTCTTTCTGTCTGTCTCTCTGTCTCTGTCTTTCTCTTCTCTGTTTCTGCCTCTCTCTGTCTATCTCTCTTTGTATCTTTCTCTCTGTCTCTGTCTCTCCCCAAAGGTAACTTTCTCCCCAAAGGTAGCTTTCAATCTTATTGAAATTGCACTCTCCAAAGAGATCTCTTAATTGATATGTCTTCATTCTTAACTGATTACTGCATTGGACACAGTTTACCACTCTCTCCTTTTGGAAAGTCTCAGATTTCTTGGCTTTTATGACACTATTTTCTTCCGTTCCCCTTCCTTTTTTAGCTACTCCTGTCTGATTTCCATTACTGGTTCATTAGCTATATCATGGTCCCTTACTGTGTGGTGGTCTTCAAGCTTCTGCTCTTTTCTTTCCACATATTCTTAGTGACCTTATCAGCATCTATGGTCTTAGTTATCATCCCTATCCCAGTGGCTCTCAGATCCATGGAAGTGTCTCTAGTATTTCCACTGAGTTTAATTTTACATTACTAAGTGTCTATTGGGCATTTCAAACTGGAAATACTGGAAATTCCTCAAGCTTAACACATCTAAAAAAGAAATTATTATTTTTCCCTACAAACACATCTCTCTACCAAATTTTGCCCATTTCTGTTGAAGCTTCTAGTCTTCCAGGTTTATAACCTTATTTTATCCTCAATTCCTGACTTCTATCACTCCACCTATACATCTAGTTGCCAGTATTGGTCATTTCTACCTGTATGGCACCTCTCACATTTGACTTTCTTCTATTCCCACAGCTCTACCTTAGTTTAAGGATTGCAACAGTGTCTCAGTTAGCCTCCATATAAGTCTCTCGCAATTTAATACATCTTCTGTTGTTGTTTAGTTCCTGTCAGTCATGTCTGTCTCTTTGTGGTCCCTTTTAGGGTTTTCTTGGCTGAGATACTGGAGTGGTTTGTGATTTTCTTCCCCTGCTCATTTTCCAGATGAGGAAACTGAGACAGACAGGTTTAAATGACTTTCCATGAGTAGTCTTCCTGGCTTTAGGCATGACACTCTATGGACTGTACCACTTAGCTGCCCATCTTCTAATTAATCCAATACAGTATTGCTAAAATGACTTTCCTTAAGCACATATCTGTTCATGTTACTTGCCTGCTCAATAAACTCCAGTGGTTCCCTACTGCTGCTAGCACAAAATATAAACCTCTCCATGTAGCTTTTAAAAATCCCCCAAACCTTAATCTCCTATCTTAGAATTGATACCAAGTGTCTGTTCCAAGGCAGAAGAACGTAAAGGCTAGGCAAATGGGGTTAAGTGACTTGCCCAGGGTGATATAGCTAGGAAGTATGTGAAGCCAAATTTGAACCCAGGTTCTCCCATTTTCAAGCCTGGCTTTCTATCCACTGAGCCACTTAGCTGCCTTTCCATGTAGCTTTTAAAGTCTTTCATCATCTGACCCAAACGTATCTTTCCAGCCTCATTGTACATTTTCCTCCATTCAGCAATCTTCCATCCAGTCAAATTGGACTTTTCACTGTTCCTCACACATATCATTCCATCTCTGTTCTGTATCTTCATTCCCCATGCTTGGAATGTACTTTCTCTTCATGTTCTCTCTTCTTTTCCTTTTTCAAGGTGTGGCTCAAGCATTACCTTCTTCATAAAACCATTTCCAATTCCCTCAAATGTTTGTGCCTTTCCTCTCAAATTACCTTAACATGTTTATCTACGTTGTATCTATTCTTCTATATTTATTCTGTACATGCTTATTATCTCCTTCATAGATTATAACCTCTTTGGATTCTTTCATTGCATTTATATCACTTGCACTTATACCTGGGGCATAGTAGGTGCTTAATATATGTTGTTGCTCAATCATTTCAGTCACTTTCAATCTGATTCTTTGTGACTCTATCTTGGCAAAGATGCTATAGTGTTTTGCCATCTCCTTCGCCAGCTCATTTTATAGATAACAAATCGAGACAAACAGGGTTAAGTGACTTGCCCAGAGTCATATGGTTACTAAGTATTTAAGGCCAAATTTGAATTCAGGAAAATTGAGTCTTTCTGATTCCAGTCCCAGATCTCTATCCATTGTTCCACCTAGCTGCTCAGTGATTAATTAATTGAGTATATTAACCACTTGATATATATGAATAACTTCAAACTATGGCTCCACTAAAAGCAAATTAATAATTGCTCCTTCATCTTGTAGAATCTTTCTCTAATGAAATAAAAATATTATTTGGATTCTGTAAAATTCTTAGCATCTGACAAGGAAAAACAGGAATGGTAGATTTCAAGTTTGAATTCAGAAGTCAGACTGAATTAGTGAGTGAAGTGATCTCTCCAAATCCCTTGGTCTCTTCTATATAAGTCTCACTAAGCATAAAGTTATCCAAGAAAAAGCTAAGACTGAATATGTTAAGGGTTTTGCCAACATCCTCAGATCAAAGCTGAAAGGAAAACATGTTTGAAACAATTAAAACCTACAAAGCACAAGGCTTAATTTAATGTACACACTCAAAACTGTAAATGGATCATAACAAATTTGGGAAGTATTCCCCCAAAGTCCTATGAAAATGAATGAAACACAGGACGTATCTATCACTCTGAGGCAGCTAAAAAAGAGGAATACTTCTACACCTAAAAAAGAAGCTTGATAGATTTTTTTAGAGTGCATAATAAATAGGTTCAAAATCATACAAAAATAATTTTGGAACATGTAGACATTGCTTCAATGAGCAACACTAAGGACTGATAACAAATATACACTACCAATTTTTTATTATAGCTGAAAATATTTTAAATCTGGACAGAACCAATGAAATAATCATTATCTCAGGGTTGAATGAGAATGCCCTTCTTGGAAAACCTTCAAAGGAATTAAGTCCATAATATGTCAACAAAGAAATCTCTTACTAGTGGCTGAGGCATGTGAATTTTGTTTATGGAAAAAGAAAGGTTTATAATAACAGTTCAGGACGAGGCCATTGACACCAAAAATTATGAAAGGGATATTCTTGAGGACCCTAAACTTAGTGAACAATGTTGTTTGGTTGTTTCAATTATGACTGACTCCATGACTTCATTTGGGGTTTTCTTGGCAAAGACACTGGAATGTTTTGCCATTTCCTTCTCTAGATAATTTTCCAGATGAGGAAACTGAGGAAAACAAGATTAAGTGACTTACCCAGGGTCACACAGCCCATAAGTGTGTGAGACCAGATTTGAGCTCAGGAAGATGAGCCTTTCTGACTCTAAGACCAGCACCCTATCCACTGCACCACCTAGCTTCCCCTTATGACCAATGCAAATAATGCAAAGATATGATAAAAATTAGACAACACAACATCGGAGACTATAAAAATTTAATACCTACTGATTTATTTTTCAAGATCTGACCTAGTACCTAGAAACTCCCTCTCTTACATGGACTGATGACAAATAACCATTCAATAAATAGAAACTTCAGAATATCCTAGAGAATAAACTAATTACTTGAATAAGAACATTATCAGAGACTGATCCAGTCTGTTGATTGTCAACATTTATTAATAACTTACTGTTTGTCAGTCACTATACTGAGAGCTGGAATGTAAAAAAAAAAATGTACAAAAAACAATTCCTAATCTCAAGGAGTTTACATTCTTATGGAAAAAATAGTCAAATAGCTGTGTCCATATCAGATATACTCAGTGTAAATGGAACCCATCCCTGGAGGGAAAGCATTAGCATTGAGAGAAACCTGGAGGGACCTACAGAAGTGAGCCAATGAGGTAAAGAGGAAGAATTGAGGAGGGAGCATTCCAGGCATGGAAGACAGCTAAGAGAAAGGCCCAGAGTTGAAAGATGGAGTCATGTTTGAAGAATGGCTACTGAACCAATGTAAATGGATCATAGAATGTATGGAATGGGGTAAAATATAGAAGACTAGAAAGGTAGTAAGGGATCAGCTTTAATAACTTCAAGTGTGAAGCAAAAGATTTTATATTGACTCCTAAAGGTAACAGGGAGTCATTGCAGTTTTTGAGTAGGAGAGTATAACATGGTCAGACCTGAGCTTTTGGAAAATTACTTTGGCAGCTGAGTGGAATATAGTTTGGAATGCAGAGAGATCTGAGGCAGGAAACCAACACAGAAACTATTGGAATAATCTAGGATTGACAACCTTCAAAACTGTACCAGTTGCCAAGACAAACATAGGAATTATATGAACACAATTACAAAGTGCTTTTCACACAAATGAAATTAGATCTAAACAACTTGAAAAACACTAATGGCTTATGGGTAGGCCAAACTAATATAGTAAAAATGACAGTCCTGGGGACAGCTGGGTAGCTTAGTGGATTGAGAACCAGGCGTAGAGATGGGAGGTCATAAGTTCAAATCTGGCCTCAGACACTTCCCAGCTGTGTGACCCTGGGTAAGTTACTTATCCTCCATTGCCTACCCCTTACTGCTCTTCTGCCTTGGAGCCAATACACAGTATTGATTCTAAGATAGAAGGTAAGGGTTTTTAGAAAAAATAAGTGACAGTCCTACCTAAATTAATTTACTTATTCAGTAGCATACCAATCAAACTACGAAGAAACTGTTATATAGAACTAGAAAAAATAACAACAACATTCATCTGAAAAAACAAAAAGATGAGAATTTCAAGGGAACTCATAAGAAATTGTAAAGGACAGTGGCCTAAGAGTACCAGATCTTAAACTGTACTACAGAGCTGTTATCATCAAAATGATGTTATTGGCTAAGAAATAAAAGGGTGGATCAGTGGAATAGACTAGGGGTAAATGATCTCAGCAATTTAGTGTTTGATAAACCCAAATACCCTGGCTTTGAGGATAAGAACTCACTATTTGATAAAATAATTTTTTTTGATATTTGATATTTGATAAAAATATTTGATAAAAAAGAGATAAAAATGGGAAAGAATCTATTTATACAAAAATATTTATGCCTGCAAGTCACTTAATCTTGTTTGCTACACTTTCCTCATCTATAGAAATGAGCTGGAGAAGGAAACAGCAAACCACCCTAGTATCTTAGCCAAGAAAACCCCAAATGGAGTCCTAAAGAGTCAAACATGACTGAAATGATTAAATATTCAAAAACAACAAAACCACAGCAGACGGACTTGAAGTGACTTATCCAATGTCACACGATTAAAAAAAGTCTGATACCAGATTTGAATTCATATCCTCTTGTATGTACATCCAATTCTATCTATTATACTACCTTTTTTTTGACATTTTACAAAATCTTTTCTTCTTAATATTATTATCCACTTTTCACAAAAGAGGTAATCAGGTCTAAAAGATGAAAAGATTCTGGAGATCAATTTGGAATCATGCCCAAAGGGCCATCAAACTGTGCATACCCTTTGACCCAGCAATATCCCAGAGATCAAAGATAGGGGGAAAGGCCCTATGTGCATAAAAATATTTATCACAACACTTTTTGTGGTGCCTAAGAATTGGAAACTGAAGAGATAGCCACTAATTGGGGAATAGTAAACAAATTATGGTGTATGAAGGTAATGGAATACTACTGTGCCATAAGAAATGACAAACAGGATGACCACAAAAACAACCTGGAAGGACATATGAAGCAATGCAAAGTGAAGTGAACAGAATGAGGAGAATTTTTTATACAGTAAATAATATAAAATAAAGTTTGATGATGTGAAGATTGGATTTAGCTATCTCCTGATTGTAACAATGAAGGTACTTAGCTCTTCCTTTATAGTGAAGATAAAATTCTGATCCCCTATCTATTTTTAGATTTTAATTGCTAAAAGTGTTAACTCAGTATTTAAAGTAGATCTATCCATTTTAACCACAAGAAGGTGTGAACTTACTACAAAAGGTGTGAACACCCATTTCATGCATTGAGTGGGAGGTCTGTGACCCAAGTGTGAAAGAGTGGGCAGTCCTGGAGAGGAGCATCTGCTGTGATTGGTAGATGTAAAAATTTAGGGGAGGTGACACAAGCGAAAAAGGTCTTTAAACAGAGGCACACAAGGATCATCAATCAAGAATGAAGAGTCACTTGAAGGAGAGACTGGAAGACACACTTGAGGAGAGACTGGAAGACAGACACTCAGATTTGGAGTGAAGACACTTGGCTGTGGAACTGGACCCCTGGAGGAGCTCGTTCAGGAGACCTCAGACTGCTTTCCTTTTAGATGGTCACTGTGGTGAGTGTAAAAGCTGACTTAGTTTCCTTGTCCTTTCTGGAGGTGTTAACCTCTAAGTAAGGCCCATTGTCTTAAGACTTCTTTCCCCTGGCTGGGGCTTAGAATTTCTAACTGGCTCTGAGGAAGCCAGGACTTTCTCTCTCTCTCTCTCTCTCTCTCTCTCTCTCTCTCTCTCTCTCTCTCTCTCTCTCTCTCTCTCTCTCTCTCTCTCTCTCTCTCTCTCTCTCTCTCTCTCTCTCTCTCTCTCTCTTCTCTTTTCTCTCTTCCTTAATAGTTTCCCTCTATTGTAAAATAAACTACCATAAATTCCATTTTACTTTAGTAATTCATTTTGGGATTTCGAAATCAAATCCCTGGTGACTACCAATTTTATATTAACTCCAAACCATAAAAATTTTAACAATGATTAACCATGAAGGACAACTACTATCAACAATGCAAGAATCCAAGATAACTCCAAGGGACTCAGGCTATCCATCACCATAAAAAGAACTGAGGGAGTCTGAATATAGATTAAAACTCACCATTCTTCACTTGATTTCTTCCATGATTTTTTCTTTAATGTAAGTGATATGTCTTAGTTCATAATGTGATCAACATGGAAATATGTTTTATGATAACACATGTACAACCTATATCATATTACTAGCCTTCTTGGGGGGGTGGAAGGTAGATGGGAAGGAGAGAACATGGATTGTAAAACGTCAGAAAACAATTACTAAAAATTGTATCAATGTGTAATCTGGGGAAAAAAAATTTTAAGACATATAGAGGTTTGCCCAGGGTCAGGCTGCTAATAAATGTTGGAGTTTACATTTGCACTGGCCTTCTGATAAGACAATATTTCCTCTCTCTTCCACATCTAGCATGTTTCCTTACATGTAAACTCTTTGGAACTATAAGAAAGAAGGACAGAAAAAAAGATAGACAGATGGGTTGTGTCAATTTTTATTTTCTTTCTCTTTTGAATCATCTGGTTCCCTCAGTTGTCATGGAAGGAAACACTTAGGAAGTGTTCCCGTGAAAAAAATGAGGCATAGAAATCACCTTTTTCTGAGCCTATTCCAAACAATGATACAACTGGCTGGAGCAGCAGCCTCTCTGTCCCCATCTTTTTTTATTTCTCATTGTTGTATGAAGCTGGAATTTGCCTAACCATTATGAGTAGGTTCAATTAAAATTTCTGTATTTCAACCAAGGGACAGGGTAATCACTAAGTTCCCATTTTTTTTCTGAAACCATATCTTCTAGTTGGCCTTAAAGAAATTTATTATAGTTTCAATCCTGGGGTGTGTTCTGCCATAATATTAATGCTGTCTCTGCTTTTTGTTGTTACTGTTATTCCCCAAAGTTTAGATTAGATGACTGAATTTCCTTTTTCCCCTGATGCCTAACAACCTCCTCGCTTTGCTGCCTCTATGACATCAATACCACCTTGCTCTGAGCCCTGACTTGCTGAAAACATTCTTGAGGGAGTCTCTAAATCCTACTGGAATTCACACCTCCTTTTAGCAGAGGACTTACTTTTTTCCTGAACAGTAAGCTTTCACAGAGGCCACTTTAACTCTTCTTGGTGCATATTATAATGAAGACAAAGTGGATAAATGGCCAACCAGTGGGGAATTTGCCAGGAAAACAGTTTGCCCTGGCTCTCTCTACAGAGTATTGAAAAGGGGTGATGTACAGATGCTTCCCAGTGGAATACTTTTTGCGTCTGACTTCTTGATGAGTTTATAAATAACTATACACGTAGAAACTTAAATATGTTATTTGAAGCAAACACAAAAGGATGGTTGTTTGAAAAATTGAATGAGAGTAACTTTCCTTCAGTTTATTAAGGCTCTTCAAATACGTTTAAATACTTGGATAATGACTGAACAAATAGCTCAAATCACTTGTGTGTGCCAAGGACCCTTTTCTCTTTAAAGAAATGAAAAAGTGCATTGTTAGTCAGGCAATCTATTGTGACAGTGGAAAAAGCAAAGATCAGCAAATATTCAAAGCTCTGGAACAAAGTACTTCAGTTCAAATAAATGTCAAAAATTTATTTTAAAGTCACATCTTTAAGTAGATTACCTATCAACTAAAATTCAAGCTCTTTTGTCTTCCATTCAAGGTCCTAGTATATGGCTACATCTTTTCTTCTCAACCTTCCTTCTCCATACTCTGTACTTCAGTCACCCTGGCCACCCCTTTTAAAGGACAAAGACACTTTGTTCTTTCTTGTCAGCATCTGTTAGCTAATTTAGTTCCTTATGTCTGGAAAGCTTTCCCCATCCCATGCTTAGCCCTTATTGTTGTTCAGATATTTTAGTCTTTGTTACCCCATTTGGGGGTCTAGTTCATTTTCATTCTGCAGTTCATTTTACAGATAAAGAAACCAAGGCAAACAGGGTTAAGTGCCTTGCCCAGGGTCACATGTAAGTGTCTGAAGTCAGATTTTAACTCAGGAAGATGAGTATTCCTGACTCCAGATCTGGCGTGCCACCTAGCTGCCCATGTTTTGCCCTTTCTCACCTCTAAATGTTGAATTTTCCCCATCCTTTAAAGTCCAACTTAAATATACCTTGCTCTGAAAGATATTTTCCCCCAATTTGTTAATAATGGCCTTTTGTGGTCTTTGGTTTTACATAGCCCTTTGTTTACATTTCTTTAATATGTACTCATAAATATTATTTTATATTATAGATATTTGTGTGGAGATGTCATTTTCTTTCCCAATGAGGAGAAAGACCAAGTATTATCTAAGTTTTGGACAGGAAGTCCCTGTAATCCACAGGCTAATTGGTACTAAGAAAAAGCAACCTTAAGAGAATACTCTTTAAAATGTCATCTTGTCCAATCTCTGTTTTATAGGTAAATAAAATCATGGTCTAGGGAGTTTAAGTGACTTTCTTAGTCACACAAATAGTAAAGAGTAGAGCCCAGATTCAAACCCAGCTTTTCTCACTGAAAATTCTGAGGAATATGCTGAAGGTGACATGGATTTATCTTCAAAGTAGGGGGAAAGATACAAGTCAGGAAAAAAAAAAAACCTGGAATTTTTTATTACCAAAAAAATGTTCCCAGTAGAACACAAATAATTCTAAATACTAAAAAGCAGAGGAATCATCTTGCTGACAAAGTTCCATGAAGTCAAACTATGCTTTTTCCAGTAGCATGGCTATAAGAATTACACTATAAGGAGAGCTGGGCACCTCAGAATCAATGCTTTTAAATTGTGGTTATGGAAAAGATTTCTGAGAGTCCATTGGAAAGCAAAGAGATCAAATAAATCAATACTTAAGGAAATTAACTCTATTAGTTGGAAGGACAAATATTGAAACTAAAGCTTAAATATTTTGGCCAGATAATGAGAAGACAATACTCATTAGAAAAGATCCTGATGTTGGGAAATATTGAAGGCAAAAGGAGAAGGGGATGGCAGAGTATATGATGAATAGATAGCATCATGGAAACAAGGAACACAAGCCTGGATAGGCTTTGGGAGAAAATAAAGGAAAGAAAAGCCTGGAGGGCTATGGTCCATGGAGTCATGGAAAGTTAGACATGACTAAATGCCTGAACAACAGAACATAGAAAAATTACTGCCCCAAATGTCTTCTCTTCTGGCTATATAAAAATTTTATAAGAATAATCTTTACAAAGGCAGAATATATAAAGAACTAGGCCTAGAATAATTTTGATCTGAATTCAAGTTTAGACTCTGAACTAAGTAAATCACCTTACCTCTCATTGCCCCTAGAAATTCTCTAACAAAGAGTTGCCAATCTGCATTGGTAGAAGAAATTCCTAAACAGAAGTTCCCCACGTCAATGAAATCATAGGTCCAGATCAAAAATAAATCTATAAGGACATTCTTGATGAAAATATCAGAAGGGGAAAGCCAGCAATGTCTCAAGTAACAGCCTCCAATACCATTTTGTCATTTACTAAAAGATATAGAGAAAATAAGACCAGTTCTATTCAATAAACATTCATTATGTGCCTACCATGTGTCAACTGTAGATAGGGTGCCAGACCTGGAATCAAGAAGATGCATCTTTGGGGGCAGCTGGGTAGCTCAGTGGATTGAGAGCCAGGCCTACAGATGGGAGGTCCTAGGTTCAAATCTGGCCTCAGACACTTCCCAGCTGTGTGACCCTGAGCAAGTCATTTGACCCCCATTGCCTGCCCTTACCACTCTTCTGCCTTGGAACCAATACACAGTATTGACTCCAAGACAGAAGGTAAGTGTTTAAAAAAAAAAAGATGCATTTTCATGAATTCAAATCTGGCCTCAGATCCTTATTAGTTGTGTGCCCCTGGGCAAGTCACTTAACCCAGTTTGCCTCAGGTTCTTCATCTGTAAAATGAGCTGGAGAATGAAATGACAAACCACTGCAGTACCTTTGCCAAGAAAACCCCTGAGGTCCCAAAGAATTGGGCAAGACCAAAGATTGCAAGTGGGGAGATGGTGAAATTGGACAGACAATTACTCACTCCCCAAATTCCCTCACAAATAATTAAAAATAGTAACTCTGGGTGAACTTTAAAGAGATGAAAATTGTTTGGAGTCAGGGAGAGGCAATTGTCCAACCCAGGACAACTTGGGAAAGAGTTGGAAAGGCTCTAGGTAGCAATCTGACAACCAGATGGCAGTGCCTGGGGGCAGCTGTGTAGACTGTAGCCTCAGCTTTGGGACCTTCAACCAAGACTTTATATGCTAAAGCAGGAGACACACACAAAAAACTATGTATATGCATACATATATGCACATTATATGAACATCTGTATGTATTTGTAGAAATATACATATTAAAATACAACATTTTAAAGGGAGAAACACACACACATGAATTAAGAACTTTGGTTTTGGAATTCATTCATTCGTGCAAAAATCAGGAACATAAATTATCATTAACAATGAAGCAGACCCAAAATTGAAGAGAAAAAGAATAGTAGGCTTTGAAAAATCACAAGTTCTTTTAATGGTTTCATGCTGCTACCTGAAACAAAAGTCCATCTTTTAAATGTCAATAACCTTCTGGCCTTGATGTCTGGATGTGAGGTGTAGAATACTACACTGATGATTTAAAGTGGATAATCATTCTGGAGAGCAATGGACAGGTACATGATGGGTGTGAGAAGACTGCAATGCAATTCATAATTGGAGTCATAGAGAAGAGGAAGAGCATCAACATAAACATGTATGAGTGGGAAAAATGGACTGGTTACATGGTAAGAGCTAGGGATGAACATTGGCCAACTTAGGTGCTCCTTTGGTATCCTAAGGATGCCAAGACATCATTAGGAAGACTCCTGAATATTGGATAGATTCCCTAAGCTGAAGTGATGGGAGAATATGAATGCATCAGATGAGAGAGAGCCCAATCAAGTTTTCTCTTCTTCATGTAAAGACCCTCAGTACCTTTGACTAATTCTTATGTAGCATTTTCTCTGTTCTCTCCTTGGTCTGGTCATCTCCCTATGGACATGCTCCAGCTTGTCAACTCCTTCCTCAAATGTGGAGGAACTATTTCTAATTTAGGCTTTCCTTGACAGCCTCTTCCCTGATGCATTTAACTTCTTTGCAACATAGCCTATGCATTTAATGCATAAATTTAAGAACCTCCATTCTGGGTTTAAAAAAAAATTATCTAGTATAGCCTCAACATTTGAAACTTGTGATTCCTATTTGCCTGGACTTGGATCTGGATCAGGTTAGAAGACTAATGTAGAAATAACTATATCTTTATAATTGTTCTGCATAAGAAAATCTTACATTTAAAATGGTGATTTGAAAAAAAAACTGTAATTGAATTCAAAGCAAGAGAGGTTGGCTCTGCTACTAATCTGACTTTGAGCAAGCCTTCAAATACCTTCAGGCTTTTGTTCTGTCACCTGTAAAATGAGGGAGATATACTCAGTTTTCTTTAAGATTTTTTTCATCTTTATGATTCTAAGACTCTATAATGGTAATCACGAATCAGAAGATGTGAATTCCATTTGAGAATGTGCCATAGGCTCTTAGAAAATTGTTTTCTCTACCTTTATTGCTTAATGTCAGAAAAATCAATATCTGAAAGGCCTAATTTAATATCTTTACAATTATAAGATGAATTTAATATGCAAAAGCCCAATGTTAGAAAAGAGTTTAAGATGCTTTGTTTGTTTTCAACAGAAAGGAATTTTTCTACTCTATAAAAATATTTGCCATAGGGTTCCTTTAAATAATGAGAAATATTATCTGTAGAATGACTTGTAAATGTTTACTTCCAGAGGAAGAACTAATAAGTAGAAATAAGTAAGACACAGTTATGTCTATATACCTAAATCTTTTTGTCAAATGATGCCTTCTCTAATGAGGGGAGGGGAGGAAGGAGAGAGTTACCTGGAAATTCTAATGTAACAAGTAAACAGAATGATAAATAAATTAAAATAAAAAGAAATAAAATGAGGAGGTAGCACAAAAAAATGAGTTCCTATGCTTCATTTTAGATTCTTTTATATAAAGATTTAGTTATATAAAACTCATCATAGAACAGGGACTGTACTTGTGATTCCATTGACACAGGGATTACTACGTGGTACAGTGGATAGAATATTGGACTGGAATCAGAAAGAGATGCTATATTTAAATCTTGTCTTGGATTCTTAATAGCTATGTGACCTTGGCCAAGTTTTTTAACTTCTCTTGGTCTCAGTTTCCTCTTCTGTAATTTAAGGCACCTACCTCTCAGAATTGTGAGGACCAAATAAAATAATATTTGTAAAGCACTTTGCATATCTTAAAGGGCCATATGAATGCTTGCTATTTTTAATATTATGGGGAATTCCCAAAGGAGGAAATTCTCTCTTCTAATGAAGGTCATCACCTTTTCTAAAATCTATAGGGTTTTTCAAAACATCAAGAGATTAAGCAACTTGCTCTGAATCATATAGCCAGTGTGTGTCACAGACAGGATTTGAAGTCTGAAGCCAGATCTCTATCCAATGCACCATCCTTCTTTTGTGAAGTCTTCATGATCCTTTTTATTATGTGATTCAGGATATATCTGGATTGAAAAGTAACTGGCTTTTTTGGTACATACTTTTAAAATTCATAGCCATAAAATGAAAATTATGTGAATTAGCAGGCCATTTAGTTAATGTTTGGACAGCTGTGATTCCTCCCTAGGTTTGATAGGTAATCTATCTCAAATCTTTATGATCTAAGAAAACCTAATTTGAAGGAGCTGAAAGGAGGTTCATAGGAGTTGCAAACAGGAAGGTCCTTTAGGGATCAGAAGATCCACATATGTTAGACATTCTTGGCCAGTGGCATATGGCCCAAAGTTCCATGCAGTGCAGGAGCACTAGATTAAAATGGAATTGAGAAATATTTAACAAAATAAATAAAATGCAATAAAACCTAGATAATGCTAATATATGTTCTTTCAAGTCAATATGCAAGATATCAAGGATTCTTCCATACAGATTAGTTGACGCTGTTTCTATTTGAGTTTAACATAAATGATCTAATCTACTCTTTCTTCTGTAGATCAGAGATCCAGAAAAGTGTCACATATTGGGTCAATGGAATTGTGCATTGGGCAAATATCTTAATTCCCGGTCTAGAATTCCTTCAACTTTATTTCTTATGATTGACAAAGTAGAGACAATAACTTTGCCAGCATCAGGATTCTAATTCCATCTCTGGCATCTGTGCGACATTGTGCAAAGTCTCTAGGTCTCATTTTCCTTATCTGGAAAATGAAGGAGTTGGGTCAGATGAAATTGGAGGTTCTATTGAGTTTCAAAATCCTATTATTTTGAGATACTATTATTTGTATGCATAACCAGAACTTTCTATTCTTAGCATATGCTTAAAATGTTCTTTTATACTGTTAAGTTGCCTGCATTAGGTAGATGAGAAGCAAATTCCCTGAGGCTTCCCCCTGTATCAACATTCAGCTCCCATAAGGACTATTCCACTTATGACTTCAGCATGCACTTAACCTCCATGCTTATAATGTTCCCCTTTGATTACACTGTTCATTTAACTAGGTACTTGTTGAGAGTTAAGTTGTCTATTCTTTACTTTCTGTTTATATTAGTGTTGTCTGTCATAGTTTGTAAATGTGTAGAGGGGAAGGACCAGATCATTTTAACTTGAATTATGTGGTATCTACTGTGTTTCAATTGCAATGTTTTTTCCTTGGTAAAGATAGTAACAGTTCTTGACAGTTACTGCAATATAAATCACACAGAAAGGCAGTGAGAGCTTGCATCAGGAAGACGGGTTCAAATTCCTTTTCAATTACTTGCTATTTGAGCCTAGACATATCACTTCTCTGAAAATGTTTCTTAATTTATAAAATTGTAGAAATTATAGTACCCACCTTAAAAATTATTGTGAGCAGCAAATGAGATCATGTCAAGTACTTTGTGAATTTTAAACTGCTATATAAACTATTAATAATAATGAATGTCTATAAAAATATCATTTTATGAAAATCCAGGTTGATAAAAAATAAGTTAGAGAGTAACCAATTCCTTTTATAAAAAGATCACTCAATTTAAACAGATAATTCATTTTTAGAGTCTACTAAAGTCATCATGAATCTAAAATGTCATTCTGATTTTTTTCCCCTTTTAAACATCATTTTATTTGGTCATTTTCAAACATTATTAATTAGAAACAGAGATCATTTTCTTTTTCCCCCACTCCCCTCCCACCACCCCTCCCAATGGCAATGCATGCTTCCTCTGGGTATCATATGTGTACTCAGTCCAAACTCTTTTCCATGTGGTTGGTATTTTCATTAAGGTGTTAATTTAGAGTCTCTCCTCAATCATATTCCCTCCACCCCTGTAGACAAGCTGTTGTCTTTCCTCAGTGTTTTTACTCCCACAGTTTATCCTCTGCTTGAGGGTAGTATTTTTTTTCTCCTTATTCCCTGTGGATTGTTCAGGGACATTGCTTTGACACTAATGAAGAAGTCCATTACGTTCGATTGTACCACAGTGTATCAGTCTCTGTGTACAATGTTTTCCTGGTTCTGCTCCTTTCACTCTGCATCAATTCCTGGAGGTTGTTCCAGTCTCCATGGAATTCTTCCACTTTATTATTCCTTTTAGCACAATAGTATTCCATCACCAACATATACCATAATTTGTTCAACCATTCCCCAATTGATGGGCATCCCCTCGTTTTCCAATTTTTGGCCACCACAAAGAGCGCAGCTATGAATATTCTTGGACATGTCTTTTTCCTTATTATCTCTTTGGGGTACAAATCCAACAGTGCTATGCCTGGATCAAAGGGCAGACAGTCTTTTATTGCCCTTTGGGCATAGTTCCAAATTACCCTCCAGAATGGTTGGATCAATTCACAACTCCACCAGCAATGAATTAATGTCCCTACTTTGCCACATCCCCTCCAGCATTCATTACTTTCCTTTGCTGTTATGTTAGCCAATCTGCTAGGTGTGAGGTGATACCTCACAGTTGTTTTGATTTGCATCTCTCTGATTATAAGAGATGTAGAACACTTTTTCATGTGTTTATTAATAGTTTGGATTTCTTTGGCTGAGAACTGCCTGTCCATGTCCCTTGCCCATTTATCAATTGGGGAATGGCTTGATTTTTTGTACAATTGATTTAGCTCTTTATAAATTTGAGTAATTAGACCTTTGTCAGAGGTTTTTGTTATGAAGATTGTTTCCCAATTTGTTGCTTCTCTTCTAATTTTGGTTACATTGGTTTTGTTTGTACAAAACCTTTTTAATTTGATGTAATCAAAGTTGTTTATTTACATTTTGTGAATCTTTCTATGTCTTGCTTGGTTTTAAAGTATTTCCTTTCCCACAGGTCTGACATGTCTACTATTCTGTGTTCACCTAGTTTACTTATAGTTTCCTTCTTTTTGTTCAAGTCATTCACCCATTCTGAGTTTATCTTGGTGTAGGGTGTGAGGTTTTGACCCAAACTAATCTCTCCCATACTGTCTTCCAGTTTTCCCAGCGGTTTTTGTCAAATAGTGGATTTTTGTCTCCAAAGTTGGGGTCTTTGGGTTTGTCATAGACTGTCGTGCTGAGGTCACTTACCCCAAGTCTATTCCACTGATCCTCCTTTCTGTATCTTAGCCAGTACCAAATTGTTTTGATGACCACTACTTTATAATATAGTTTGAGATCTGGGACTGCAAGGCAACCTTCCTTTGCATATTTTTTTTTCATTATTTCCCTGGATATTCTTGATTCTTTGTTCTTCCAAATAAACTTTGTTATGTTTTTTTTTTCTAATTCAGTAAAAATTTTCTTGGAAGTTCAATGGGTATGGTATCTATCAATAGACAGATAAGTTTGGGTAGGATGGTCATTTTTATTATATTGGCTCATCCTACCCATGAGCAGTTAATGTTTTTCCAATTGCTCAAGTCTAGTTTTAATTGTGTAGAGAGTGTTTTGTAGTTGTGTTCATATAGTTCCTGTGTTTGTCTTGGGAGATAGATTCCTAAGTATTTTATTTTATCTAAGGTAATTTTGAATGGGATTTCTCTTTCTGATTCTTGCTTCTGAGCAGTGTTGGAAATATATAGAAATGCTGATGACTTACGTGGGTTTATTTTGTATCATGCAACTTTGCCAAAGTTGTTGATTATTTCCACTAGCTTTTTGGTTTATTCTCTAGGATTCTTTAAGTAGACCATCATATCATCCACAAAGAGTGATAACTTGGTCTCCTCCTTGCCTATTTTAATGCCTTCAATTTCTTTTTCTTCTCTAATTGCTAATGCTAGTGTTTCTAGTACAATGTCAAATAGTAGAGGTGATAATGGGCATCCTTGTTTCACTCCTGATCTTATTGGGAATGCATCTAGTTTATCCCCATTGCAGATGATGTTAGCTGATGGTTTTAGATATATACTGTTTATTATTTTTAGGAAAGACCCTTCTATTCCTGTACTTTCTAGTGTTTTTAACAGGAATGGGTGTTGTATTTTATCAAAGACTTTTTCTGTATCTATTGAGATAATCATGTGATTTTTGTTGGTTTGCTTGTTGATATGGTCAATTATGTGGATGGTTTTCCTAATATTGAACCAGCCCTGCATTCCTGGTATAAATCCTACTTTGTCATAGTGAATGACCCTCCTGATCACCTGCCAACGTTTATTTGCTAGTATCCTGTTTAAGATTTTTGCATCTATGTTCATTAGGGAGATTGGTCTATAGTTTTCTTTCTCTGTTTTTGACCTGCCTGGCTTTGGAATCAGTACCATATTTGTGTCATAAAAGGAATTTGGTAGAACTCCCTCTTTGCTTATTATGTCAAATAGTATAGTATTGGGATTAGCTGTTCTTTGAATGTTTGATAGAATTCACTTGTGAATGTATCTGGCCCTGGTGATTTTCTCTTAGGGAGTTCTTTGATGGCCTGTTGGATTTCTCTTTCTGATATGGGATTATTTAAGAATTCTTTTTCTTCTTCTGTTAGTCTAGGCAATTTGTATTTTTGTAAGTATTCATCCATATCGCATAGATTGGCATATTTGTTGCCATATAATTGGGCAAAGAAGTTTTTAATGATTGCCTTAATTTCCTCTTCATTGGAGCTAGGGTCCCCCTTTTCATCTATGATACTGTCAATTTGCTTTTGTCCTCTCCTTTTTTAAATTAGGTTGACCAGTATTTTGTCTATTTTGTTTGTTTTTTCAAAGTACCAGCTTCTTGTCTTATTTATTAGTTCAATAGTTCTATCACTTTCAATTTTATTAATTTCTCCCTTAATTTTTAGGATTTCTAATTTGGTTTTCTTCTGGAGGTTTTTAATTTGTTCACTTTCCAGGTTTTTGATTTGCATGTACAATTCACTGATCTCTGCCCTCACTAATATGTTAATATATGCACTCAGGAATATTAATTTTCCTCTGAGTACTGCTTTGGCTGCATCAGGTTGGAAAGGATGTCTCACCATTGTCATTTTCTTCAATGAAATTATTAATTGTTTCTATGAATTATTTTCTAACTAACTGATTTTGGAGCATCATATTATTTAATTTCCAATTGATTTTTTTTTATTTTGCTCTCCATATACCCTTACTGATCATTATTTCTATTGCCTTATGATCTGAAAAGGTTGTATCAATTAATTCTGCTTTTCTGCATTTGTATGCCATGTTTTTATGACCTAGTGTATGGTCAATCTTTGTGAATGTGCCATGTGCTGCTGAAAAGAAGGAGTATTCCTTTTTATCCCTATTTACTTTTCTCCATGTATCTGTTAACTCTATTTTTTCTAAGATTTTATTCACCTCTTTTACCTCTTTTTTATTTATTTTTTGATTGGATTTATCTAAATTTGATAGTGGTTGGTTCAGATCTCCCACTAGTATAGTTTTATTATCTATTTCCTCCTTCAATTCTAGTAGTTTCTTCATTAGAAATTTGGGTGCTATACCATTTGGTGTATACATGTTGATTAGTGAAATTTCCTCGTTGTCTATACTCCCTTTTATCAGCATGTATTTACCTTCCTATCCCTTTTAATCAGGTCTATTTTTGCATTGGCTTTGTCAGATATCATGATTGCTACTCCTGCCTTCTTTCTGTCAGTTGAGGCCCAATAGGTCTTACTCCAACCTTTAATTCTGACCTTGTGAGTATCTACCCTCCTCATGTGTCTTTCTTGAAGACAACCTATGGTAGGGTTTTGGATTCTAATCCAATCTGCTATTTGTCTACGTTTTATGGTTTAGTTCATCCCATTCACGTTCAATGTTATGATTGTCATTTGTGAATTCCCCAGCATTTTGATATCCTCCCCTATTTCTGACCTTTCTTCTTTTACTATAACCTTTTAAACCAGTGATTTACTTTAAAAATAAGTCCCCCTAGTTTCATCCCTTGTTATGCTTCCCTTTCTGACCCCTTCCTTTTTGTTCCCTTCCCCCCCTCCTTCCCTCCCTTTTTGTACTCCCTACCCCCAGCCCCCCTAAGTTTCCCCCCCCCACTTACCATGTTGGATAAGATAGAATTCAAGATCCCAATGGATCTAGATGAGCTTCCCTCTCAGAGTTGATTTCACTGAGAGTAAGGTGTAAGTAATACCAATTAGCACTCTTTTCCTCTCCTTCTTATAAGAGAATTCTTCCCCTCCCCTTCCTGTCTGTATCTTTGTGGGACAAAGATTATTCTATTTAATTTATTTCTATTTCTTCAAGTATATCTTAGTACCCTCATTAATTTCCCCCTCCCTTTATCTTTCTTTTTGTTTTTTTTTTTTCTCTCCAAATCATGTTAATGCCCTGATCTTTCCCTATGAGTGATTCTTCTGGTTACTCTATTATTGCATACAATTTTTGAAAGTTACACATAACATTTCCCCTATATGTTAGTATATATAATTTGATCTAATTGTAGCCCTTATAGAAGAGAGTTTGAATAAAAGAAAAAAAAACCACTTTCTCCTTTTCCCTTTCTTTCATATTTAACTTTTCATGTTTCTCTTGCTCTTTGTATTTGGATGTCAAACTTTCCACCGAGTTCTGGTCTTTTCTTTGCAAATACTTGGAAATCTTCTATTTTGTTGAATGCCCATACTTTACCCTGGAAGTATATAGTCAGTTTTGATGGGTAGCTGATTCTTGGTTGAAGACCCAGTTCTCTTGCCTTTCTGAATATCGTGTTCCAGGCTTTGCGGTCTCTTAGCGTGTTCACTGCTAGGTCTTGTGTAATCCTTACTGGTGCTTTTCTGTATCTGAAGTTCCTCTTTTTAGCTTCTTGTAAGATATTTTCCTTAGCTTAGAAGCTCTTGAATTTGGCGATTACATTCCTGGGGGTTGTCTTTTGGGGATTTAGTATAGTGGGTCTTCTATGAACCCTTTCTATTTCTATTTTGCCCCCTTGTTTGAGAACATCAGGGCAATTTTCTTTGATGATTTCTTGTAGTATGACATCGAGATTTTTGTTAATCTCTAGTTTTTCAGGTAGACCAATGATTCTCAAATTGTCTCTCCTTCCTCTGTTTTCCTCGTTTGTCACCTTGTCAGTGAGATATTTTATGTTTTCTTCTAATTCATTAATTTTCTTATTTTGCTTTATTAATTCTTGCTGTTTTGCAAGATCATTGGTTTCCAGTTGCTCAATTCTGGTCCTTAAGGCCTGGTTTTCTGCATTAATCTTTTGGCATTCAGTTGTAATTTTTTGGTTCTCTAATATAATTTGTTGGTTTTCTTTTTGAACCATTTTCCACTTCTCTTTCCAGAGGGCTTCCATCTTTCTGATGATACACTCCATTTGAGACTCTTGCAGGGCTTGTGGATAATTTTCATGTTTTTTTGGTTTTGCCTTTGTTTGACTTTCATCCAGTATTTCCTCTATAGCCTGGGTTTTTCCTCCATAAATTTTTTTGAGGATGGCAGCTTTCTTTTTCTGATCTCCTGGTGGGATTTTGAGGCTCCTGTGTACAGTTAGCCATTTTTTCTTGATGTTTTCAGTTCCCTCTTTACTCAGAAATCAGAGTCTGCTGAGCAAGTTTTTTGTGTATGGAGTTAATGAGCAGGCTCTTGGTTTTCCTCAGTCCTTTGTGGCTTTTCTCGGTACCTTCCTCCAGGGGGCGCTCAGTGTCTGCTCTCTCTTGCCCACCTGGTTTTCTGGTTTAGGTACTTTCAGAGGTGGGTCCCCTGCAGACCTAATCAGTTCCCAAGGATCAAAAAAATGCCCCCTGTTCGTTCCAAAGGGACTCCTGTCTCAGTCCCTGGCTCCAGTGGGAATGCTGGCTCTGGGCACCTGAGCTCTGGGTTCTCTCACGTCTTGAGTTTTTCTCCCTAGCTGCCTTCAGCAGGAAGGTCCCCCTGCTGTCCTAGTTAGCTCCCAAAGGCGCAGAAGTGCCCTTACCTTGCTTCAGAGGCACCCCTTGCTCGTTTGTCTTGGCATGCGCTGGCCCCGGCTCTGGCCCTATAAGTGGGGGTGGGGGAGGGTGGATCCACTCATTTGTGAGGAAGCCCTTTCCCCCTCTTATAGGCTGGTAAAGCCTCGATCCCACGCACCTTCGTTATGCCCCACTTTACAGCTACTCTGCTCCTCTGATAAATATTCTTAAGGTGTTTTGGAGTGATCCTTATCGGTGTATGTTGGTGTATGTCAGGGAGAGTGAGTAAGCCACGTTTAGCTGGCCGCCATGCTTACCCGGAAGTTCATCCTGATTTTTTAAGGCATAATTTTTTTTTAAACCCTTACCTTCCGTCTTGGAGTCAATACTGTGTATTGGCTCCAAGGCAGAAAGAGTGGTAAGGGCTAGGCAATGGGGGTCAAGTGACTTGCCCAGGGTCACACAGCTGGGAAGTGGCTGAGGCCAGATTTGAACCTAGGACCTCCCATATCTAGGCCTGGCTCTCAATCCACTGAGCTACCCAGCTGCCCCCTTAAGGCATAATTTTTAGGAATTTATAGGAACACTATTATATAAAGCAAGATATGCCCATACAGTTATTCATTATTTCATTCAACAAACACCTAGTAAGCACCTGTGCACAAGTCCTGCCATTAAAATCTTTTTATTGTGCTTCATTGTTTTGTGGAGCTGATCTTGGGTGGCACAAGAGCCGACAAATATCATCAACTAGAACTCCACCATAATGTGGATTCTTTATGAGACAAGGACTTTTTTTTACTGCATTCTCAGCACCTAGAACAATGATCTGCCTTTATAGGAATGGGATATATGTAGACTTTTTCTTGAATTATCAAATTGCAGATGCCTTAAGTATGAGTCCAGAATCTGTCTTCCCTTCTATAGGAGATACATTTTTTTAAAGTATAGAAACACACAGAGATCATTCACATGGTTGTCTGAAAAAACCTGGAAGTTTTGGTGGACTTCATAGTCAATATGATTAAATAGTAAATATGACATCCAGGAGCTTAATGCTATTGTTGTTCAGCTTCATCTGGCTCTTCGTGGCTCCTCATCACCTCATGGACCAAGAGATTAAAATTGATCTTGTAACATTTTATTGTTGATTTTATTTACAAGTAATTGATTTTGTCCTGTAACTGCTTAAGTCATGGCCCTTTGTCTCAGAACTTGGTTCAGAAATTCATCTGGTCTGTAACAAATGGAAAGAAGTAGATATTGATTAGGTATTGTATATTTAATTCTGTTATTTTTTTCTGTATTTTGTATTTTATTTCTCTTTGAAGGTGATTCTACTCTATAGCTATAGTCTATATTTTATGTGCAGCCCAATCTTTCTCTTTGCTTCTAGGCAAAGTGGTTTATAAGTTCAAAAGTTCAACCTCCTTCTCTGTGGCTGGTGCACAAACTATAGTTGTCCCATGAACTCTGTTAATTAAAGAGAAACTCTGAGCATGGGAATCATTATCTCAGTAACACCTGTAAATCAGACCTGCTAAGGGAGGTTATTACTTTGCACAACCTCAGTTTCTGAGAAGCTGAATATTGTCTGTGTGCCATCTTTGAGAACTAGATCAAGTTGACTTTGATCCATCCTAAGCCCCTGCCCTTATAAATCTCAGATGTTCTTATCTTATGACCAGGTGCCTCTAAGTCTGGTATTTCTGTCTGGCAACTATGACCTTGAGATGCAGCTAGACTCCATAAATCCACAAAGATATTCCTTTAGAGACAGAGAAGAATGGGCAGGATCCCTCAAATGCCTATGTTACCTTCCTTAATGTAGCCAATCATAATTCCCTAAAATCATGATGTTACCAATCTCATAACCAGTGATGTGAATCTTGTTCTTTTTTATTTTATGCTTTTAAAAAATATTACCTTCTGACTAACAATAAATACAAGACTTTGGTTCCAAGACAGAAGACTATAAGGGCTAGGCAATTGGGGGTAAGTGACTTCCCCAGGGTCACATAACTAGGAAGTGTCTAATGCAGTGATGGGCAACCTTTTGAACTTGGTGTGTCAAAATTCACTAAAAAACCAAGCATAACTGGGGTAGTGCATCACTTCAAGAAAAAACAACATAATTTTGTGATATTTGTAGTGTAAATGACAAAAATGTATAATTATAATATATAACTGTATTTGATAAAACAAAACCTAATTATTTAACTTACTGGCTTAGTGACTTCTTTGTTCATCTGTCAATTCGTTTCTTTTGCTGGTCTTGATATTATTTAACTTGTGTGGGGTGCAATGAACTAAGATAAGTGAGGGGGAGAGGGAATTCTTTAACTAATCTGCCTATTAGTGACTTTTTTGTTGCTGAATTTCATTGGCTAAATCTTCAATTGAAGGTTGGTATTTTGTACACTTCAAGCCCAAGCAGGTGTTACTAACTTCATCCATCAATCTGTTTCTCTTTTTGGTTTCAATTAACGCTGAGAATAAGGTCTCACAAAAGTACTTGGAGGGGGAAATTGTGAGTAAAGCCATTGCTATATTTTTCAGGGTGCTAAAAGTATCTGGTAATTGATTCTAGGCACTCCTCCATGGCATGTGAACTGGAGCCCCACCCAGTCTTCGGCTGGCCTGGCTCTGCCTATCCACTACCTTTCCCAAGCAGCTGGCCCTGGGGTGGTATGAGAGCAGTGGCTACCACCCACCAGCCAGCCCAGCCACCTGTCTTGCACCTCCTACTGATGCCCAGTGGCCAGCATGTGAAGCAGCCTCAATCCCCCCACTTTCCTCCCCCTCCCCACACTTTCCCCTTCCCACCCCCACACCAAGGCATGGCCATGGTCTCAGCTGTGGATGTGCAGCTCCCCAGGTGGCTCCAGGGCCCCAAGGCACACTGAGCCCTCGTGCAGTTGCATGTCATCAAAAATGGTTAGGTGTGTCACTGCTGACACATGTGTCAGAGATTCGCCAAAAATCTTGAATCCCTAAAACTACATTACTTGCATCTTCAGGTAATTGTTTTATAAGTTCTGTAGCTCCACCCTCTCATGCTCTTCTCTCAGGACCAGGCTGGGTTTAGGTAGTTCTTTTACTTTAGTTATTATTAATACAACTTTTAAAATGTAATACTTAGATATTGAATGTTAATTTTAATCTTTACAGAGATCATATTTGAACCCAAGACATCCTGTAACTAAGCCTGGCTCTTTACCTATTGAGTCACCTAGCTGCCCCTATTTTAGGCTCTAAAAATATTTTACACAACCAATTCAGGTCTTTTAGCTACTTGAGGGGCCAGGAGATCTGTCTTATTGGTGGGTATGTACCCATTAATAAGCCTGCCTAAACATACTGTTTTTGTTACAAATTCTGTGGAAATAACTGTTTTTTAATAAATACTAGTTGACTATATGATTGGCTTCAGTATTTCAATGAATCTGTGATCTCCAAGGTAGATATTCTTTCAAGTAATATAGTTGATAATTTATCAATCCATTCTCATCTTGTGTTACACTTACTTACGTTCAGCCACAAATCTTTTACAGGTGGTCCATTCAGTATGATGGATGGGATCCTACTTCTAGGTTTCTAAACATTACCTTGGTACGAGTGCAGTAGAACATAGGGTACTGCTCACTACTGCATGACTAGCCCACCCCTTTTTCCGTTCATGTCTTTGAAGATATCTTTTATGTTACCTTTTGGTGCAGTTCATTATCAGTAATAAGGCTATTTAAACTCCATCTCTATTTTCATGACCTGCAATTATTATTCATTGGAGATTGTGGAATTCTATAATTTGTAGACTATGTGCTCACTAGAAATTTGCAGGAAAAGATGAATTCTTGTTTTAGGAAGAAGCTTTATGTCACTGATAGTGCTGCACAATTTCCTCAATATAATACTGTCTGTTCTCTCCCTATTATTCAATTCCCGTGCCAGGTTATTTCTCATCTGCAGAGGTTAAGATAAATATACTTACTGTTGGACCATTTCAATAAGCTGTCCTTCTAATTACAAATATCATCATTTGGATAGTAGATTTTCATCCACTTGGTTTTTTCTATGTAAATAGTTAGTTCTTACAGTCAGTGTATATTTTCTTACAAAGCACAATAGTAGTAGTAGTAGTAGTAGTAGTAGTAGTAGTAGTAGTAGTAGTAGTAGTAGTAGTAGTAGTGGTAGTGGTAGTCTCTTGGTGATCGAGAATGACTATTGTCTTTGTGCAGTTTCATCTACGGTGTACCCTCATGTGGCTTTGGAGTCCAAAGGCTGAGGCGCACAGTTTGTGGCACACGGGGCATGGGACGCCAGTTGTTACGGGAGGTGCGGTTGTGGCCTGGTGTCGGCATTCACACGCAGAGGCAAAACGTCGACGTCGCTCATCTTCAAAGGTGGTGGCGGCATGGTGAATGTGGGTTCACCAGCTGCTTCTGTCAGAGGCAGCGAGTTCTAGTTGCTTTGGTGTAATGCCAGCCCACTTCAAGTTGGACTTTAGCTGATCCTTGAATCTTTTCTTTGGTTGGCCTTGTTTCCTGAGTCCAGCTGACAGCTCACCATAGAATACCTGTCTTGGTATTCGCTGTGGGTCCATGCGGATGACGTGTCCAGACCATCATAGCTGGGACCATGACTTCGATGCTGGTGGAGTTGGCTCTGTCGAGGACTTCCAGATTGGTGATTCAGTCCTGCCATTGGATCCTCATGATTGACCAGAGGGAGCGTTGGTGGAATTGCTCCAGCTGTTTCATGTGCTTCCGGTACAGTGTCCATGTCTCACAGCCATACAGGAGCGAGCTGAGGACCACTGCGTTGTACACTCTGAGCTTCGTCGCAGTGCTTACACCGCTGTGTTGGAGGACTTTGGAGCGTAGCCGCTCAAGTGCCTGGCTGGCCTTTTGGATCCTGGCATTGATCTCGTGGTCTAGGGA
Source organism: Monodelphis domestica (assembly GCF_027887165.1). NCBI lineage: Eukaryota > Metazoa > Chordata > Mammalia > Didelphimorphia > Didelphidae > Monodelphis > Monodelphis domestica. The sequence continues at coordinate 260,002,286 of NC_077227.1, read as the reverse complement.
CCCGTCGTTGGCGATGGTGCTGCTCAGGTACTTGAAGGTGTTGACGTTAGAAAGCTGCGTGCCATCGATTGTAATGCATGGGTGGTTCGTTGGCCTCCCTGGTGCAGGTTGGAACAGCACCTCTGTTTTGCTGAGGCTGATAGTCAGGCCAAACAGTTTTATTGCTGTAGAGAACCTGTCCACAATGGTTTGGAGATGATTTTCTTTGTGGGCCATGAGAGCACAGTCATCTGCAAAGAGAGCTTCCAGGATGAGTCTCTCTGTTGTCTTTGTTTTTGCAGACAGGTGGCGAAGGTCGAATAGTGAGCCATCCAGTCAGTATTTGATGTAGACACCCAGGTCTAGATCCATCACAGCATGTTGTAATATTTGGGTGAAAAATAGGTTGAATAGTACCAGAGTGAAGACACAGCCTTGTTTCACGCCATTGGAGGTGTTGAAGCGATCTGAAGTCTCTCCACCAGATAGGACTTCCCCTGTCATGTCGATATGAAAGAGCTGGATCTGTTTGACAAATTTTGCTGGGCAATCGAGCTTGCTGAGGATCACCCACAATGCGTCCCTGTTCACTATGTCGAATGCCTTCGTCAGGTCTATGAAGACAATGTAGAGACTCAGGTTCTGCTCAAGGCATTTTTCCTACATTTGCCTCACCATGAAGACCATGTCGATGGTGCTGCAATCTGGTCAGAAGCCACATTGTGATTCAGGCAGGTTCTGCTCTGAAACAGATGACAGGAGTCTGTTGAGTATAACACGGGCGAGGATCTTTCCAGCAGTGGAGAGTAGTGAGATGCCTTTGTAGTTGTCACAGGCTGCTCATGAGCCTTTGTTCTTGTATAGAGCTATGATGGAGGCATCTCTGAGTTCTGGGGGCATGTCTTCCTCTTCCCATATGCTGGTCAGCACTTTGTGGAATGCCTGGAGCACCTTTCCATTTAAGGCCTTGTACACCTCAGTTGGGATCCCGTCTTTACCAGATGCCTTGCCTGCACTCATTTGTTTAATGGCTTTTTGGACTTCCTCTATTGAAGAAGGGATGTCCAGTTGTTCAATGGTGCGGTTTTGGGGGATCTGGTCAAGGGTGCTTTGGTTGACTGAAGAGGGTTGGTTGAGAAGCTGACTGAAGTGTTCTTTCCACCTGTTGCTGATGCCTTTTTTATCTTTTATGAGTGTCATCGTCAGAGAATAGCAAAGGAGTGGTGGTGGGTTTTAATGGCCCATAGACAGTCTTGAGGGCACTGAAAAATTGTAAGCAAACCGCTGGATTTCTTCTGCCTTTTTTTCCCACCATTGGTTTTGCATCTTCCTGATCTCACGCTGTGCCGTGGCTTGGAGAGACTTGAATCTGTCCTTTTTAGGGGCAGAGTTTGGGTTATTTTGCCACTCCATAAAGGCTTTGTTCTTCTTGCTCAATAGGTCTTCAATAGTAGAGTTGTTCTCATCGAACCAGTCCTGGTGGTTGCGTTGTTTGGGGCCTAGGACTGCCTTTGATGTTTCCTTCACTGTGTCTCTGAACTGGTCCCATTTCTCAGTTGAGCTTCCAGTGAGTGGTCCCTTGGCAGATAGCTTTCGTCCAGGCAGGACTGGAATGTTTGCAAATAAGATGGATCTCTAAGACGACTCACGTTGTAAAATGCGCGAACTGTCTGGCCTCATTTTGGATGGCGAGGCGCAATGCGCATTTGAAGAGTCGCTCTAACCAATCGGTGGTCTGTCCAGCATTCAGCTCCTCTCATGGCTCTGGTGATCTTTACATCTTGGATGTCTTGCCGGCGTACAATGATGTAGTCAATGAGATGCCACTGTTTTGATCGTGGATGCATCTACATTGTTTTGTATTTGTTCACCATTCTGAACACAGTGTTTGTGATGGTGAGTTCGAACTCTGAGCATTTGCTGAGTAGTAGTAGGCCGTTGTTGTTCATTTTTCCCACGCCGTGTTTGCCGAGCACTCTTTTCCATCTTTCATGGTCCTGGCCAATGCGGGCGTTAAAGTCTCCCAGTAGTATCAGCTTGTCATTTGTGGGCACTGAGTGCAGGACGGTACTCAGCTCAGAGTAGAACTGCTCGATGGTCTCCTCTGTGCTAGTCAGTGTTGGGGCATATGCGCTGATGATTGTGGCATACCGGTCTTTGCTGAGAGGCAAACGGATCTTCATGAGCCTCTCGCTGATGCCCACAGGCAAGTCTGGCATCTGTTTGAGCAAACTGGTCTTGATGGCCAGGCCAACACTGTGGATTCTGTCTTCATTTGTGGCTCTACCTTTCCAGAAGAAGGTGTATCCAGTGGTGGGTTTGCTGAGTGATCCCTCTTCTGGTAAGCGTGTTTCGCTTAAGGCTGCGATGTTGATGTTGTATCGTGCCAGTTCTTTACCGATTAGAACTGTTCTTCTCTCAGGTCTTGGGGTATTCGCTCTATCAAGTAATGTTCTGATGTTCCATGCTCCTAGTAGGAGTTTCTTTGTATTTTTTCTTTGATTTCGACCACTTAAAGAGATGACCCGCCAAGCGCGGTGTGCTGACTGGGTGTTTGTAGGGCAGGCAATGTTTGAGACACCTTTTCTAGTCCCCTCCCTTGATTAGGGTGAGCAGTGCTGTTCTAGAGAGGGCTGCTCAGTCGCCCAGGATGCTGCCGAATGTCCCTGCTGCCCACAGGGCCGAGCGACCACTGGTCCGTGGGCTGCCTACGTGCAGGGTCGTGACTACAACTGCCAGTGGTCACCTCCACCTGTTGCGTCGCCCCTCCCCCATCACCGCAGGTCTTGAAGAGGGTGGATGGGGTCAGGATAGATGAGTGTGCACAAAGATACTTGTGCGTGAAAGAGATTTAAGTGGGAAAGTCGATGCACAGAGACAGTCCCACTATCTCGGCGTTGGAAGCCTGGGTCCAGTGGCACGAAAAATTGTTAAGTCTGGAGACTTCCTCAGCTGCATTGGATGGCCGTGTTGTCCTTTGTGCTCCAACACGCCCTGAGCACTCCACAGTGCTTTGCTGCGTTGCCCTCTCAGCCGTTGAACCTTCTTATTGGTTTCTTCCTTCTGTTCCGCCGAAGCAGTCTTCACATGCTGGGTGAGCAAAGCCCTGGTTCACCAGGGGTCGATGACCCGATGGCTACCCTCACAAGGTTTAGCCGGCCTGTCGAAGCCGTTGCCTGGGGTGTGGCCGCTGCCACATGCTAGCAGCTACTGGGAGCCACAAGTGAGAGCTGGGTGTCAGGTGAGGGTCAGAGGCTAGAAAGCTGCTCTAGGAGGGCACGACAAGCCCTCTGTACCAGAGATACTACCCTTCCCTGAGCACCCCATACACCCCAGCTGGGTAGCTCAGTGGATTGAAAGTCAGGCCTAGAGATGGGAGGTCCAAGTTCAAATCTGGCCTCAGACACTTCCCAGCTGTGTGACCCTGGGCAAGTGACTGAACCCCCATTGCCTAGCCCTTATCGCTCTTCTGCTTTGGAGCCAATACACAGTATTGACTCCAAGATGGAAGGTAAGGGTTTAAAAAAAAGGGGGTGTATGGGGTGCTCAGGGAGGGGTAGTATCTCTGGTATGGAGGGCTTGTCGTGCCCTCCTAGGGCAGCTCTCCAGCCTCTGACCCCAACCTGACACCCAGCTTTTACTTGTGGCTCCCAGTAGCTGCTAGCATGCAGCAGTGGCCACACTCCGGGCAATGGCTTCGACAGGCCAGCCAAACCTTGTGAGGGTAGCCATTGGGTCGTCGACCCCTAGTGAACCAGGGCTTTGCTCACCCAGCATGTGAAGACTAAAGCACAATAGGTATAGATTAAACATTAAGGGACCACTGGTAGACTCCAGGGGTTAGAGCACTATGCCTAATACCTTCTCCTCTAAGGGGTCCCTCTGCTCTGGTTCATAACTTCATTACCCCGCCTGGACTATCATAATAGCCTGTTGGTAGGATTGCCTGCCTCAAGTTCCTCCACACTCCATTATGTTCAGTCACTAAAGTGATTTAACTAAGGTACATATTATCCCTTACTTAATAAACTCCAAAGACTTCCTGCCATTTCTAGGATCACATACCAAATCCTCTGTTTGGCATTCAAAGTCTTTTATAATGTAGCCTCCTCCCACCTTCCCAGTCTTCTTATATCTAACTTTCTAACAAAGATTCTTTGATTCAGTAACACTGATCTCCTTGCCGTTCCATGGTCTTGACACTACATAATCTTAGCTCTTGTCATTTTCTCTGATTGTCTCCCATGTCTCATCTCCATCTGCTGGTTTCCTTTAAGCACATATAAAACCCCCTATTCTACAGGAAGCCTTTTCTAATACCTCTAAATTGCTTCTCTCTTATTTCCTATTTATCCCGTATATAGATTGTTTGTACATATTTGTTTCTTTGTTGTATCCCCATTTGATTGTGAGTTCCTTTAAATCAGAAACTGTCTTTTTACTTGTTCTTATCTCCTGAGGGATTAGCAGAGTATCTGCAACATAGTAGATACTTATCAAATGTTTATTGACTAACTGGCAAATCAGAACCATGCATGTGTCCTGAACCAGATTCAATCCTGGAGACAATGGTCTAATTTAATAAGCAGGGCTAGCCTACCTATTTGTATACCTTTTGCCTCATGAAGTTCCTTCCTTAAGGTACTCTGTAAAGATTTCCCCAAGATTTAGGTCCTGTTCATTTTTATATGTATTATTTGAATTTATGTTTATTGCCTATGAATTTGAATATTTGTTGATAGAAGATAAAAAGTAAATGTATGATAGGGAAAAAGGAAATTATAAACATTTCTTTCTAGAAATTGAGGTGGGAGAGATCACATTTAACTGGTCAAGAGACTTTATAGAAGATTTGTTTTAATAAAGGATATTGCTCCAAGGCTTGACATAATTTTTGACTTCAGGGAAAGGGATGAATTTCAATAGACAGAGATGGACATAGAGAAGAATTCAGACATGGAAGTTTGTTAGAGGAAGTCATGGTAATAGGAAAGTGATATATGAAAAACAGGAATAGAGAATAGAACATTTAAGCTAAAGTCTGTTATAGAGAAGATAGCAATATGAAATAAGGCTGGAAGGGCAGATTAGAGACAAATTTTGGAACGTTTTGAAAGCCAAGATCAAGAGTTTATATTTAAATTGGCAGACATTGTGATTTTTGAGTAAATGAAAGATGAGGTCAAAGTGATGCCATAGGAAGATTGTTATTTTTTTTTTCAGTCGCGTCTGACTTTCTGTGACCTTTTGGGGGATTTTCTTGGCAAAGGTACTGGAGTGCTTTGCCATTTCCTTCTCCAGCTCATTTTATAGATGAGGAAACTGAGACCAATAGGGTTAAGTGACTTGGTGAGGGTTGCATGGCTATTAAGTATCTGAGGTTGGATTTTAACTGGAAAAGACGAGTCTTTCTGACTCCAGGGCCAGCACTCTATCCACTACACCATCTAACTATGAAGGAAGATTACTTTAGGGCAACAGTATAAAGGAGATATTAGGGAATGCTAGAGAAACAATGTATACTATTCCAGTTATCTAAGGGAGAAAAGAGAAGAGTCTGAACTTACATGTCTATGATGGTAACACAAAAAGGAGGTGGGTTTTGTTTGTACAAAAACTTTTTAATTTAATTTAATCAAAATTATTCATTTTACATTTTGTCAATGCATCTAAAATTAGAAGGGAAGCAACCTGTTGGGAAAAAATCTTCATAACAAAAATACTCTGACAAGTTCTAATTACTCAAATTTATAAAGAGCTAAATCAATTGTTCAAAAAAAAAATCAAGTGTTCCCCAATTGATAAATAGGCAAGGGACATGAATAGGCAATTTTCAGATGAAGAAATCAAAACTATCAATAAACACATGGAAAATTGTTCTAAATTTCTTATAATCAGAGAAATGCAAATCAAAACAACTCTGAGGTATCATCTCACACCTAGCAGATTGACCAACATGACAGCAAAAGAAAGTAATGAATGCTGGAGGAGATGTGGCAAAGTCGGGACATTAATGCACTGCTGGTGGAGTTGTGAATTGATCCAACCATTCTGGAGGGCAATTTGGAACTATGCCCAAAGGGTGATAAAAGACTGTCTGCCCTTTGATCCAGCCATCGCACTGCTGGGTTTGTACCTCAAAAAGACTTGTACAAAAATATTTATAGCTCAGTTCTTTGTGGTGGCAAAGAATTGGAAAATGAGGGGCTGCCCTTCATTTCGGGAATGGCTGAACAAATTGTGGTTTCTGTTGGTGATGGAATATTATTGTGCTCAAAGAAACAATGAACTGGAGGAATTCCATATGAACTAGAATTGATGCAGAGCAAAAGGAGCAGAACCAGGAGAAGATTGTGCACAGAGATTGAAACACTGTGGCAAAATTGAATGTAATGGACTTCTCTACTAGAAGCAATGCAATGATCCAGGACAATTCTGAAGGACTTATGAGAAAGAACGCTATCCACATACAGAGGAAGGTCTGTGGGAATAGAAACACAAAAGAAAAACAACTGCTTGATCACGTGGGTCAATGGGGATATGATTGGGGTTATAAACCCTAAATGATCACTCTAGTGCAAATATCAATAATATGGAAAAAAGTCTTGATAAATGACACATGTAAAACCCAGTGGAATTGTGAGTCAGCTATGGGAAAGGATTGGGGAAGGCATGAGACACGGGTGGGGAGGAAAAGAACATGATTTTTGTAATCCTGGAAAAATACTCTAAATTAATCAATTAAATAAATTGTTTTTTAAAAAATGTAAAAAAAAAGGAGGTAGGTTGGAGATTGTTAGAGATGGCAGAGGGAGAATTGACAGGACGTGACAGTTGACAGAGTAGTTCATTTAAGGGAGGAGGCTTTTGAAACATGTCAAACTCTAATCACAATGCCTCCCTAGTTTTAAAAGCTTTTAAACTATTTGACAGTGCCCAGTGGCTGGGAAGATAACGGTACCATCAGATGAGACAGTTAGGAAGAAGAACAGATTTGATGATGAGTTCAGTTTTGAAAGGTTGAATTTGAGGTGCCAAAGTGATATCTGGAGGACAATATCTAATAGGAAGCTGAGAAAAGACATATAAAGGTATGTACAATAAATGGTCATCATTACATTTGTACCAACATAATTCTCTGGGGTAATGTTAGTTTTGTCCTTAAAATAATTTATTTTAATGAATATAGATACTTTTTTAAAAATATTGCTCCACACCATGTTGAAAAGTGTCATGCTGTTCAGTGCAACTAACATGAACCTTGTGATGCAAGACCTGAAAGTGGGAGCCTTTAGATCCACTTCTTCTCCATTTTTCTTTTCTTGAGTAGTACCCAAAATAGACTAAGTGGAGGAGATAAGGATGCTGAAAAAATGGTCCATGCCTTATTGACTTTAAAGGATCGTTCTATTGCAAATAATAATATGGAAATAGGTCTTGATCAATGACACATGTAAAACCCTGTGGAATTGTTCATTGGCTCTGGGAGTGGGTAGGGAGGAGAGGAGGGAGAGAACATTAATCATGAAACCATGGAAAAATATTCTAAATTAATTAGTTAAATAATTTTTAAATGGTCTATACCCAAATAATTATTTTTAAAAAGCAAACAAACTTTATTTTCTGTTTTAGTAACAACTCTTAAGGCAGAGGGGCAAAGTTTAGGCAATTGGGGTCAAGTCAGTTGCTCAGGGTCAAATAGCTAGAATGTTTCTGAGATCAAATTTGAACCCAGGTCTTCCCCACTCCAGGTCAGGCACTCTGTCTACCGAGCTATCTAGCTGCTTCTATCCCTAAATATGAAAATCACTCATAGTCATCTTTCCAAGTCTTCATTTAGACGGATTTTTAAACCCTCCATTTTGCCAGCCACTTATGTATTGGGTGAGGGGATTTGATTCCATGACTTGTAAGTAACTCCTGAAAATAAGAGTCCATACATCCTTACTATCTAAACCAATTGCCATGCAGAGGACAGGCAAACCAACCTAGCTAAAGCAGAAAAGGGACCTGGAGGAAGAGATAGGAAGTAGGAAGTAACAAGTGCCAGGGAGGTCAAACCACTACCACCAGCTTGACTACCATCCTTGCTAGGGTTTAATGGAAACAACCCAGGACCCTCAACCCAAGAGCCTTTTAAGTGCCAGTCAAGTGCTCTTAAGCGATCATCCTGGGAAGCATGCCCTTTGCAGATACAGCCTAGTAATTGCTCCTACAGGTGCTAAGGCTTAGCAACTGAAGACCCAGAAAAGAAAGTTCTTTGTCACTAAAGTCCTTGATGCTGTCAAATAGTTCAACATCATAAACTCATATGATTTTCGTAGGATAAATGGCATTAAAGGAGAAACATTACCACCATCTGCTTTGTTGTAGCCTGAGGGCTACAGGACTTTTCCATCTGATTTGCGGCTGAAACTTTCCATATGTGTTATCTACCCCATTAGGACATGAGCTCCTTGAGAGCAGAGCCTGGCTAATTATTGTTCGTATTCCTAGGACCTAGTTAACATTTTATTCATTCATCCTAATTCTGAAATTTCAATTTTCCAGTTCTAAGAAATATATACTACCCCACTCTGGAGTCTGAATGTTTATAACAGAATTAAAAGTATCTTGAATCCTTTTCTTCTAGATTTCCTTAGAGGGAAGTCCTCTTTGACTCCATGAGTCACTGGAAATCCAGGGGAAAGCTAATTTTGTCTGACTTCAAACGGAAGCATCAAAGGAGGTTTTGCCACCATTCCAGCTGCTGAAAAGAGAGATTTTCTAGATTATAGTTACCCTGCATGGGGTTAATCAGGAGCCTTCTGCTTTCTCAGTAATAATACTTAAATGTTAATACTTAAATTATATGCATGAGCTCTATCTTTTAGAACTGTGATGCGGTTTTGACAATGATCATTCTTATGCTCCCGATGTAAGAGGTCTAATGAGAGGGGGAGACAGACAGACAGACAGACAGAGACAGAAACAGAGAGATGATCAACTGTAAATGACAACTATTATCAGCAAGGCAAGGATCCAGGATAACTCCAGGGGATTCATGATGAAAAAGGGATTCACCACCATAGAAGGAACAGACAGTCCAAATGCAGATTGAAATATGCCATTCTTCACTTTATTTCCTCCATGAATTGTTCTCTAATATAAGCAATGTGTGTCTTTTTTTCACAACATGATGAATAGGGAAATGTGTATTTAAATAACAATATATTTTTTACAGCCCATATCATATTACCTGCCTTCTTGGGGGAAAAGGGAGGAGTAGGAAGGAGGAAGAGAACATAGACTGCAAAATGTCAGAAAATGAATATTAAAAATTGTATTGATATATAATCTAGAGAAAAATTAAAATATAAAGAGGGAAAAATAAATATAATGTATTTGCATGTACATGTATATGTATATGTATATTGAGTCCTGGTCTTCCTGATGTCAAGTTTGGCTCTCTATCCCTTAGGCCACTGAACTGCCTACATGCTAGGTAGGTTCATATTCGTACTAATCCTTTCACTTATCTGAGTTATTACTATCTTGCCCGGCATAAAAATGGCTTTCATCAGTGTGCAGGTTCTTGTGGGTATGCCAGAGTGCTTCTTCTATACGCATAGCCCATGGGTGATTCCTCAGACCTCAAGTGCACTGGATGTTGAAAAAGGCTATACATTTTTAACTATCCAGTTCACAGTTTTAGCCTTGAATTCCTTCCAAGCTCTAAATTTATACTCCAGTTCTTGTATCACCAAACAAGTTATTGTGAAAGTCAGTCCTTGTTTTGGGATGCTTCTGCCTTGTCCTATTTAAGGGCACTATAATAAAATCTGTGATATAATGAGGTGAAGTTTTTTCAGGCAATTTAGGAGACAGAGAAAGTACCCCTAGAAAAGAAATAATTTTTTTTTGGCAGTAAAGTTAGTTATGTAAGTCTTATTGTCCATATCTATAAAATGTAGAAGAGGACGTTTATACTTTTTACCTCCCAGGGTTGCTGTGAAGAATGCATTGTATAATCCTTAAAGTATTACATAAATGTAAGTTATTGTTTTTATTATTCTGTAAAATTTTATTGAAAACCATTCTGGGATCATTATGGTAGTGTGAGAATAGTAAAAAGCTTAGTAAAGTCACTAAAAAATTAGGAATTGCTACCTCTCCAAGAGAAATAATGGTGGAGTTAGGCAATTGCTAGAATTGCTATAGCTTAATTTTTTAATATTTTAAGATTTTGTTTTATTTTTAACACTCTAGTTATTTTTTCTTTTTTATAGTTAGATGCTAATAGTTAAATTACATATGTCAATAGCTTTTTTGTAAATTATTTTGAGTCATGTTTAGTAATTTATTTTAATAATTTTTATCTTCTTGAATATTTGATTTAAAAATAATTACAGTGGCACCTTTTTATATGGAATTTCATTACTTCTAGAAGCAAAAATATTTCCTAAGAAAATACATCTATAATTTTATAACAGAAATCTATGAGAAAAATGGATTTAATAGAATTTATAATATACAATGCTTGTTGTATATATAGAATTAGATATGGACAATGATTTGAGTTTGCTTCTTATTCTTCTATTTCCTAATTCTGAGACTTTAAATAATCTTAAAGTTATTTAGCTTCTCTGGGACTTAATTGCCTCATATCTAAAATGAAGTTCTTAAGCTAGATGATGAGAAAACCAAAGCTCAGAAAGGTTTAGTATGATGGTTAATAATTTTTAAGGACAGTTATGCAAATTAAGTCACTTAAATGTCTATATTCTTTGACCCAGAAATTCTACTGCTAGGCTTATACTTTAAGGAAACCACTGATAAGAAGAAAGTCTTTGTATTTACCAAAATATTTATAGCATTTCTTTTTGTGATAGCAAAGGACTGGAAACAACATAGATGCCAATATTTTGGTGATTGGCTAAACAAAATATGTTATACAAATGTGATAGAATATTATTGTGCTATAAGAAATGATGAAAATATAGAAATATAGAATCACATAGGTTTCAACGCAAAGTAATCAAGAGTCAAGAAAACAATTTACACAATTACTACAGTAATGTAAATAGAAGGAACAATTATCAAACAGTCAAATATGAGCATTGCAAAATTATGAACTAAGAGAAATGAGAAGACACCCACCCCACTTCTTTTCAGAGGTGAGAGTTCAACAGATTGATGTATTACATGTGTTTTCAGATTTTTTCCAATGTATTGATTCATCTTATTGATTTTTTTCATCTCCTCTTGTTTTGTTTTGTTTTTTTCTTTAAAAATTGTTAAATAGGATGGCTCTTTTTTAGAAGGGAAGGGGAATGATACTGCCAAAAATCTTAGTGTTATTTATCAATAAAATTATTTTAAAAAACAATAAAATACTCTTTTTAGACATTACTACTTCCAAAAAACTCATGACCTTTTAATAATTTCTTTTTTGGATTTTTTATTGGTAGCAATGGCCAGAGAATTCATGACCTAGAATTCAGCTATAGATTTACTCAAATCTGGGTGAAGCAGTCAATAGAATGTCTGCCCTGCAGTCAGGATGACCTGAATTCAAATATAGCCTCAGACACTTATTAGCTGTACAACCCTGGGCAAGTTACTTAACCTTGCTTGCCTCAGTTTCCTCATTTGTCAAATGAACTGTAAAAGGAAAAGGCAAACCATTTCAGTATTTTTGCCAAGGAAACTCTAAATGGAGTCACAAAGAATTGAACAGGACTGGAGGCAGCTGGGTGGCTCAGTGGATTGAAAGTCAGACCTAGAGAAGGGAGGTCCTAGGTTCAAATATGGCCTCAGACATTTCCCAGCTGTGTGACCCTGGGCAAGTCATTTGACCCCCATTGCGTAGCCCTTACCACTCTTCTGCCTTGGAGCCAATACACAGTATTGACTCTAAGACAGAAGGTAAGGGTTAAAAAAAAAGAATTGAAAAGGACTAATTGACTAAACGACAACATACTAGTATTCATACTAACTTTTAAAGAATGTCTCATTTTATCCTCACAATAATGTGATTAGATACTATAATTATCATCACCATTTTATAGATAAAGAAACTGAGCAGAGACAAGTAAATTGATTTGCCTAGGCTCACACCATTAGTTTTTTTTGTTTTTTTGTCTTTAATTTTATTTATTTTTATTTTTTATAATATATGATTATATATAAACATAATTTTATAATTAATATATAATTATATTTAAATGCATTTATATATTATTTTATATATCATATTATTACATATTTATTTATATAATATATACATTTATATATATTTTCCCATGGTTACATGATTCATTTTCTCTCCCTCACTTTCCCCCTACCCACTCCCGAAGCTAACAAACAATTCCACTGGGTTATACACATGTTATCACTAGATACCCATTTTCATATTATTCATTTTTGTAATAGAGTGATCTTTTAAAGCCAACATCCCAAATCCTATATCCGTTTAAACAAGTGATAAATCATATGTTTTCCTTCTGCATTTCTACTCCCACAGTTCTTTCTCTCACTGGGCTCACACCATTAGTAAGAGTCTGAGACAGTATTTGAACTTGGGTCTTTTTGACTCCAGGTCCAGAACTCTATCCTTTTCGCCACCTAATTGCCCCACTGAAGCATGTTCAATGCAAACTCATGCTACTTAATGAATCTGATCATCAGATATCAGTCTGTGATCAGGATCATGCTCTGAACTTTTCTAGTTTAGTGGATAAAGTCAAGATTGAACTCTTATTGCCATGATGAGATATCCAAAGAGAACTTTTGTGGTTATCAAGGCTGATTGAGAAAAAGTTAAAATTAAAAACCACCAACAAATAACACTATGACAGAAAATACCAGGAGCCTCTTCCCACTTAGAAAGTTCAAGAAATCATTCATATTGGAAAGAAAAATACCACATTCAATCAATTAATGTGATCCACAAGCATTTTTTTAGCATCTTCTATGCACCAAGTGATATTCTCTTCAACAGAGGTACAAAAACAGAGTGTCTTACATCAGTGGATTTATATTCTCTCTGAGAAGATTGCATATACACAAATGAGTTCATGCAAAATTAATATGAGTTAACTTTGAGGATTTGAGGATAACTTGTTGTTAGGGTATCAAGAAAGACTGGTAGGTGGAGCAGTGCTATAAGTCAGGAAGATCAAAGTTCAAATCTAGCCTCAGCTACTTTCTAACTGTGTTACTCTGGATGATCACTTTACTTCTGTGATGAGGAAAATTAATGTTGGATTATGTTATTTAGTGGCAATACTTCTATGAATCCATTCACTCTAACTCCAGCTTCTGAAGTCAGGCAGTTTCTCAAGGACTTAGCAGAGTAGTCAGTTGATCATTCCCAGGCTATTAAATTGGACAGAGGTCCTTGTCTTTTGTTCAGGCAAGATGAAAACCACTACTGTGTATCTTCAAACAAAAATCCACCCTCCAAACACATTTCCGTTTTTGTCCCTGCTAGATATGTCATCTAGATTTGAGGTGACCAGGTCCACAACAGAGGAAAGAGTCACTGAAAATCTGATTGAGACAACTTGGGTTTTTCTAGCTAATGACTGCTGTAAATTGGCTGATACTACATTTCTTAAAGTACCAGAGATAGCCAGGCAGGACACTTTTCCCTACCTTAATGAAGTTGTAGGAATCCACCCACCTGAAGAGCAGTCCTTCCACCTCCCTGTGATGAGGTAATGGGGAAGGAATTCAGATCTTTTCCACCTCCTCTTTTATAATATCCACTAACTGAGACTGCCAGGAGAGGTCCAAATGATGTACTGTCAGGCCAATCAGAAGGAAGATACAAGTATTTTTTTTTATTTTATTTTATTTAATTGATTAAGAAAACTTTTCCCTAGTTACATGATTCGAGCTCTTTTCCCTCTCCTACTCCCAGCCCCCTTCTATAGCCAGTGCACAATTCCACTGGGTTTTACATGTGCCATTGATCAAGATCTATTTCTATATTATTGATATTTGCACTAGGATGAGGAAGATACAGCTGTTAAAAAGCTCTGCAGCTTCTTGTTCCTTGCCTTTCTGTGCAAAGCCACCTATGAATGTGATCATCCCATCCTTTATTAATAAATTGCATGTCCCTATTTCTAAAACCTTATTATACTCAAAGAAATGGCCACATTTTATTTATTGGTTAAAATTCTGAGGTCTTACAGCTACCCTAGTTTCTTCATCTATAAAATGGAAATAATCATGGCACCTACATTGCAGGATTATTATAAAGCTCAAATCAGATAATAATATAGGAATTTTGCACTACTTAAAATATTATATAAAATGTTAACTATTTAGATAATTGAGAGATATGGAAATAGAATGTCAGCACTGGAGGAGATCTGAAAATTTATGTGCTTTCAGTGTGCTTCCCAGTTACATGGCTCCCCTCTACAGCAGTCCCTATAAGTAATCTTCCTTCTTCTGCATGAGCACATCTGGCATTTATGCATATAGATAAGTTCTTTGGAAGCATATTGATACTCTCTTAGATAAGGTCATTAGGAAACAGGAAGAGAATTCCTGCTCCCTCATTAATGCCAGAAAGATGATTTTTGCCCCCTGCCATACTCAGTGATTGTTATGGCAAATACTTAGGAAAAGCAAAATGACCTGCATTTTTAGCAGCATGACAAACATACCCAGTAACTGTGGCTCACTGATGTTGTTTTAAATATGATTCATAGAATCCCAGGAAGCTGCTTTTTAGGACTGACAAAATATTACTGAGTGACTTTTCCTGAAAAGCAAAGAATTGATCTTATAACTTCCACTCATCTTTGGAACTCTTACCCTGGAGGCTCTGCCATTTTGATTCGTGCCTAAATGTAAACAAGACCACTTAGCCCATTAAATCTAGCTGACCCCTCCTTCCAGGCCATACTTCCCTTTCATATCCTATCCAGCTGTCCATCCAGGCCATTTTGCTATATGACCCTTATTCACTCCCTATTTCTAGGCATATTAATCAAAACCAATAGTACCATTGGCTAGTGAATAGAGATTCAGGAATTCAAATCTTCTTACTCTTTTTTTTTTAATTTTATCGTATTTTATTTGATCATTTCCATGCATTATTCATTAAAGACAAAGATCATTTTCTTTTCCTCCCTCCCACCCCCCGTAGCCGACGCGTGATTCCACTGGGTATCACATGTGTTCTTGATTCGAACCCATTGCCATGTTGTTAGTATTTGCATTAGAGTGTTCATTTAGAGTCTCTCCTCTGTCATGTCCCCTCAGCCATTGTAGTCAGGCAGTTGCTTTTCCTCGGTGTTTCTACTCCCTCAGTTTGTCCTCTGCTTATGGATAGTGTTTTTTCTCCTAGGTCCCTGCAGGTTGTTCAGGGACATTACACCGCCACTAATGGAGAAGTCCATTACGTTCGATTATACCACAGTGTATTAGTTTCTGTGTACAATGTTCTCCTGGTTCTGCTCCTCTCGCTCTGCATCACTTCCTGGAGGTTGTTCCAGTCTCCATGGAATTCCTCCACTTTATTATTCCTTTTTGCACAATAATATTCCATCACCAACACGTACCACAATTTGTTCAGCCATTCCCCAATTGATGGGCATCCCCTCGTTTTCCAATTTTTGGTCACCACAAAGAGCGCAGCTATGAATATTTTTGTACAAGTCTTTTTGTCCATTATCTCTTTGGGGTACAGACCCAGTAGTGCTATGGCTGGATCAAAGGGTAGATATTCTTTTGTCGCCCTTTTGGCATAGTTCCAAATTTCCCTCCAGAATGGTTGGATCAGTTCACAACTCCACCAGCAATGAATTAATGTCCCTACTTTGCCACATCCCCTCCAGCATTCATTACTTTCCTTTGCTATCATGTTAGCCAATCTGCTTGGTGTGAGGTGATACCTCAGAGTTGTTTTGATTTGCATCTCTCTGATTATAAGAGATTTAGAACACTTCTTCATGTGCTTATTAATAGTTTTGATTTCTTTATCTGAAAACTGCCTATCCATGTCCCTTGCCCATTTATCAATTGGGGAATGGCTTGATTTTTTGTACAATTGATTTAGCTCTTTATAAATTTGAGTAATTAAACCTTTGTCAGAGGTTTTCATGAAGATTTTTTCCCAACTCATTGTTTTCCTTCTGATTCTAGCTACATTGGTTTTGTTTGTACAAAAGCCTTTTAATTTGATGTAGTCGAAATTATTTATTCTATATTTTGTGATTCTTTCTATGTCTTGCTTGGTTCTAAAGTCTTTCCCCTCCCAAAAGTCTGACATGTATACTATTCTGTGTTTACCCAATTTACTTATGGTTTCCTTCTTTATGCCTAAGTCTTTCACCCATTTTGAATTTATCTTGGTGTAGGGTGTGAGGTGTTGATCAATTCCTAATCTCTCCCACACTGTCTTCCAATTTTCCCAGCAGTTCTTATCGAATAGTGGGTTTTTGTCCCAAGACCTGGGATCCTTGGGTTTATCGTATACTGTCCGGCTGAGGTCACCCGCCCCCAGTCCACTCCACTGATCCTACCTTCTGTCTCTTAGCCAGTACCAAATTGTTTTGATGACTGCTGCTCTGTAATATAGTTTGAGGTCTGGGACTGCTAGGCCCCCCTCATCTGTGTTTTTTTTTTCATTATTTCCCTGGATATCCTTGATCTTTTGTTATTCCAAATGAACTTTGTTATGGTTTTTTCCAAATCAGTAAAGACATTTTTTGGGAGTTCCATGGGTATGGCACTAAGTAGATAAATAAGTTTGGGTAGGATGGTCATTTTTATTATATTGGCTCGTCCTACCCATGAGCAGTTAATGTTTTTCCAATTGCTCAAGTCTAGTTTTAGTTGTGTGGCGAGTGTTTTGTAGTTATGTTCATATAGCTCCTGTGTTTGCCTCGGGAGGTAGATTCCTAGGTATTTTATTTTGTCTAAGGTGATTTTGAATGGGATTTCTCTTTCTAGTTTTTGCTGCTGAGCTGTGTTGGAGATATATAGAAAAGCTTTCTTACTTACTTACTTACTCTTAATATATTACATTAATGATTTGTGGCATCTTGAAGAATCATTTTGCTCATGCCATGTTCTAAGTTAGAAATATAAAGAAATTTTCTTTTAATGTTATGTTGATGATTTTTGTATCATCAATAAGCAAAAGTACCTTACTCCCAACTCTTTTTTTCTTAAAAAAGAAAAGCAGTTAAGTAAAACTAATGGGTACAATGATCACATATGACAAAAATGTAGCAATTCACATATGTAATTATCCACCACCTTTTCAAATGATCAGTAAGCAGATTGTATATATAATAGACTTCTACAAATCAAAGTAAGTCAGACCACTAGAGAGAAATTTCATTTTCCTCATTACTCCCGCCAAGTATTTTTAATGTCTAGATTTCTTGAAAGCACCTCCTTTCTTAGACTTATAGAACCATTGAGTGCCAAAATTAAAAGGGACTTTGATTTATCCAGACAAATTATATCCCTTTACTTCTGTCAAATCATTTAATTTGATTTAGTCAGCACCTTAACTCAAAATTACATGAGTTAGAATGCTAGATTCTTAGGATTCATGGGAAGAAAAAAATCCCCATGTTTGTTGTGGTCAGAAAATGCTTCTCAGAGAATGTGGAGTTTGAATTGGGCTTGGAAAGATAAGTTGGATTCAGAGATGTAGAGGAAATGTCATTATGGGAGGAAATCCATGTGTTTCTTTTCTTTTTTTTTCAAAGATGAGATTTAGTACCAGGAGACCTGAGTTCAAATTTTGACTCAGCAACTTACAATGTGATTTTGGGATAGTCACTTGGCCTCAGTTTTCTCATCTAAAAAATGGTGGAGTTGGACACTATGGCATCTAATGTCTCTTACAACTCTATACCTATGGCTCTATGGTTATAAAAATTATTTAAAGATCACTTGTGGCACATTGAGTACTTTAAATCAGAAAGTAAAATGACTACAGGAATTAAGTGGAGGAGAATATTTCCTACCTCATAGTTAATTAAAATTTTCAAAAGCTTCTCTCTTTGCAAGAATTTTGTCTTTTTTAAAAATCTGGTTCTTTCACTCTTTATTATTGTTGTGTGCCTGACTTACCTGTTCCATTGTTCCATGAAGCTTTTGTCATCAAGAGTTCCCTTGTTATATATAAGAAGAGTGATTCCTAATAGATAAATGACTAAGGAATACGGACAATTCTCAGAAAAAGGAATGTAACCTGTCAACAACCATATAAAAAGTCCAAATCACTAATAATTAGAGAAAGGCAAATGAAAACAGCCCTGGAGATCTACCCACCAGATTGGCAGAGGTGATAAAAAGGGCATGGCAATTATTATAGAGGAGGAAGGAGGACTGGCACACTAATTCATTGTGAGTGAATTTCTAAAACTGGTCCAGTCATTCTAGAAAACAATTTAGAACTGTAGTCAACAGGTCACTAACCTGTGTGGTATCCTTTGACTAAGTAGTACCACTTGTAGGCATTTTCCACCAAAGAGAACAAAAAAGGAGAAAATATATAAAAATATTTTTATTATATCAAAAAACTCGAAATGAAGGAAATACCAATTAATCAGTGAATGGCTAAATAAATTGTGGCATATGAATGTAATAGGATATCATTGCACTATAAAAATGACAAGAGGAACAAATTCAGGAAAACATGGAAAGAATGGTATGGACTAATGCACAATGAATTGGATTGAATCAGGAAAATATTATGTAGTGACTACATGACTATATAGGAAAACCAGTGTGAAAAAACTGTGATAAATATGGTTACTAATCATAACTCTAAAAGATGGATGAAGTTTCTCACTTCTTTAACAGAGAGACAATGACTAGAAGTAGGAAATGAGGCATCTACTTTCTGATAAGGCCAATAAGCAAATTTGTTGTAATTGTTTATATATATATATATATATATATTTTTTTTGCAACCACTGTTGGGTCCAAAGTATCCTCTTTCTGTCCACTAAGAGACCCATGTGTTCCAAATCCAAACTCAGGGGTTCAGATCTGGTTCAGTTCTGGTGGAGTATGGCCTCTAATGAGAAATTTAGCTCTTTTTTTCTCATACTTTGAACTTTTATATCACCCAGACTTGGAGGCTCAAGGAAAATTACTTAGATCATGTATTTAGCTCATTTCTGTGATCTCCTCAAAGAGCAGTCAAGAGACACACAATATACAATATGAATCAGGTATGGTCTGGTATTTATTTCCTACATATAAAAGAAACATTAAACACAAAAACCATAGTGACAGATAGACTTCCTAAATAAGATTTAGTGACAACATATAATTGGTGTTGTAATTTCTTGGGTAGTTAAGTACAAAACTTTATCACAGCATGAAACAGTTGGGAGGGCTGCTGAGTAAAATTATGTATCTCCCTGACTGCTTGGTTCAAGTAACTCAAGTTCAATGTCTTCTGGAAAACTCAGCCTCAGCTTAAGCTCAGCATCTTGTCAATGGTTGTCTTCTCAGACATAAATTCTCCTTGATGCTAGTTTCCTCCAAGGAATGGACCCAGGATCTCCAACCTCTTGAACTCAAAAAATAGCTTCCAAAACTGAACATGCCTATATCAAGGTGGGTAGCTAAGTGGTGCAGTGGATAAAGTACCAGGCCTGAAGTCAGGAAGACTTACCTTCCTAGGTTCAAATCTGGCCTCAGACACTGCTTCAAGACTGTAGCCAAGTTGCTTACCCCTTGTTTGCCTCAGTTTCCTAATCTGTAAAATGATCTGGAGAAAAAAATGGCAAACCATTCCAGTATCTTTGCTAAGACAACTCCAAATAGGGTCACAACGATTTGGACAGGACTCAAAATTTACTGAACTGACCAATATAAGGATTATCATTTGGTCAACAAAGATCAGTCAAACACAAAGCAAAAGAGGCAGTCAGGCAGCCAGGTTCAAACTTGCCTAATAGGGTCTCTTTGCTCTATCATGTGAGGATAGTCACAATATGGTCAGTATAGAAGATGGCACACTCTAGTTAGAGATCTGAAACATACTTAAATATTGAACAGTAGAGAAATGGAAAAGAAACTGAGGGAGAATCACTCCCCTTTAAAGATACACATAGTCATTGATTCTTTCTGTTCAGTGGCCAATCTTGCTTCCCCCTCTGCAGAACACCCTTCAAGGAACACTGCCAGAAAGAAGCAGCCAGAGACTTCATGATCCTAAAATCACCTAAATGTTCATCTAACTCATGTGATTCATTTATGGCAAAGGAAGTCTTTTATTTTTTGATAGGATGGCCCTTAAAGGGCAAAAAATGGGGATTAGTGATAAAGATTCTCAAAAAAAAAGAAGTAAAAGAAGAAAAGAAAGAAAATATCATCAGTGAAACATTTAAATAATGCACAGAAGTGAGCAGAAGGAAATTCAGAGACACAAAGAAGCCAGATAGTCTTGAAGTTACCATGTAAAATATTTATGTACTTTATTATGTTTTTGAGTCTCCCCTCATGCTCTTATCTAAATCAGCCACTAAAATTCATTTGACCTTAACCAAAACATTTACTGAAACTAAAAATCAAACATAATATTTAACCATTCCACTCATAAGGCACTCTTCCACCAATATACAGTGCTCATCAGGAACATGGACACCATAGGCATGGACATGTCCATCACAGGAACTATCCATAAAAGTTTTCTGATGAAGGTAGCTTCTATGTTGAAAAGGTGTTTGCTTTGCAAAGCAGTGCTTAGCCACACTGTGCATAATCAGTATCTCACTGGACATGACATCTCAGCTAATCAATCCACTAGATGATTTCTATAGTTCTCTACTCCCAAGCTGTTACTATGCGCAGCCAGACTTATTCCTTGACAGCACCAGTAGTATCCATCATTTCTAATTTCAGGCTTGCCAATCTCTAGCTGATCTCTTCAGTGCTATGCTCTTTTAGGAAAAGGTAATTAATGATTTTTGTTCAAAAGTTATCAAAAACTTCTCTGATGATGCTCCTTTGCAGGATTTTTCTTCTCGCCCCTCAGCAACAACAGGTGGTAATGAAGAGAAACATTTTGTATTTTCAATTCTTCTTAGTAGCAAATCATGATACAGAACAAAATATATTCTCCCCAATTATTCTTCTCAGGAGAAAGTCATAAAAGTGAGCAAAATATATTTTCTTCATTCCTTCTTCTTCATATATTTCTTAGTAATAGGTAGCAGTAGAGTAGAAAGAACTCCAGGCTCTCGTTGGCCCACAAGTCGACTGAAACAAGAAGTAATGCAAAGAGAAATAATTATGGTCTCTCTTTGATACTGCTTTTTCATCTTTCTCCCTTCTCTTGTTCTAACCTTTCTTGGTTCAGCAGCTAGGTCTTCTTTATGAGCAACCCCACCTTAACTTGTGGTGAATAATGAAATTCTCACCGTCTCTCTACAACTAAGTAAATGATATTTGCACCTAATCATAAAAGTTCTGGTGTTTACATTTCCTCCATTACTAATCTGAAAGTCCTCAGTTCTTTATGTATAAATCCCTGAAAACGATTGTTTTCCATTCACTCCCGTGTTCTATATCTTGCCATACATAAAGCACTTTGCAAACTTCAAAGCACTCCATAAATACTAGCTATTATTATGAATATATGAAGGGGAGACCCTATGGTGTGAAAGAGTCTATAAAGTGGCATTTTGTTCTACCAAAACAAATGCTTTAAAAAAAAACAAACAATCAACAAACAAGCACAGTGGGTCCAGGAGGTTGGGGCTCAGGCATATGAAAGACTATTATAATTTAGTTACAGGAAATATGTTATTGTATTTTCTAACACATTTCAAAATATGTAAGTCCTTGCTTTTATACTTGAATCCATCTACCTTGGGATGCCTTCCAGGCCAGTCACTTATGGTCTTTTCATAATAAGCTAACTATGGAAACCCTTAGATGCCACACAATTCTATATGAACCCACCTGCATGGGAATTATTTCTATGAGAAGATCTTCTCCTCATTTGACTCCTCTCTCACACTTAAGTTTATTGTGTACAAAAATCCACAAGTACAAAGAAACTTATGGCTGCCTCCTATGTTCCAGGGCTTTTACAGAGATTCGCCCTAGGCATCAACCTACTGTGCCTTGAAGAAAACTCTCTGGAGAGTTAATTAGGGAAGAGTGAATAATTTAGAGGTCTGTTTTGGTAAATTAAATAGAGAATGGAATTTCTTGTGTCAGTATAAAGGCACCCCTTTTCCTCCTCCCTTCATTCTTCCTCAAATAAAACTTTTTAACAATCATACCAAAAAAAAATCCTACTTGGTAAGCAGGACTATACTATCTCATAGAATTCAGTTCAACAAGGATTTCCTAATTTTCCTCTATGTCCTCAGCATTATGGTAAGTGCAATGGGTAATTTTTTAATGTATTATATATGACTATGGAGTAATGTGAAATTAAAAAACAACAGAAGTGAAATACTGTATCTAAAGAAATGCTGTCCCCTTTAAAGTAGTTACCTTGGGAGGTTCTAAACTTAGTACCAAGAGATTACCATACATCAAACTGCTTTTAAAACTCCTCTTTGGGAATTGCCTTTGGTGTCTGTGTTATATTCTTTTAAATATCTTTAGTGTTGGAAAATCTTCATGCTTTGAAAATGGATATGATTCTTTTAAAATTACTAAAAGCCATCTGGGAACATAACTCATGAAGAAAATGGGTGTTCAAACTTCAATATAGTTTGGGGTCAAAATGACATTACAAAGTGATATTGAGACTAATTTTTTCAAGAAAAGAAAATTACTATTTATATAGTGCCTACTATGTGTCAGGAACTTTACAAATAATATCTCATTTGATCCTCACAACAAGCCTTTGAGTTAGAGGCTGTTGTTATCATCATTTTACAGTTGAAGAAACTGAAGTAGACAAGAGTTAAGTAACTTGCCCAGAGGCACACAACTAGTAAGTGTCTAAAGCTGGATTTGAATCCCCAAAAGAAAGTTGGTTCTAGATTATTTTTTTAGCAATGTTGGCACCACTGGAAAATATCTCTGAAGCAGATTGCTTTGAAGAAAAACACTTATTTTAATGTGTAAATTCTGCCTTAAAAATCAGATTTCTAATTTTATCAAAATAGGGGACTCCCAATGAGAAAATGGACAGCTAGGGGGTCAATGAAATCTGAGTTCAAATCCAGCCTTAGCTACTTAATAGCTTTATGACCCTACACAAATCACTTGACCATGTTTGCTTCAGTTTCCTCATCTGCAAAATGAGCTAGAGAAGGAAATAACAAGCCAGTCCAGTATTTTTGCCAAGAAAAACTTCAAATGAGATCATGACGGGGAGTTGGACAAGATTAAAACAACTGAACAACAACAACAAGAAACCAGTTATGAAAGCAGATTATACACCTTTTTTTTTTTTTTGCGATTTAGGGGCTTAGAGTAACTGAATGTACTGGGAATTTAAGTGATTTGCCTGTGGTCTCATAGCCAATATGTGAAAGTGGTGAACCTCGAATTCCCCTACCTGCTACCTACCTTCCCACTGAGCCTACTGAGGCCAGCCCTCTATTTACTATTCATCTGGACACACTGCCTCTCTGTTGTATTTATTTCATATTATACTAGTTTGTAGTCACACCACATAGAAATCAACTGTTACGGATGTTCTCGAGAAGTTAAATTCTATTTATAGAGACAAGATTTCTCTCTCCAAAGGTTTAGAAATCTATGCCATGATTTCTTTTAAATTTGGTCCCACTCTGTGCTCTAGATTTTTGGTCTGTGCTTTAAAATATTGTAAGATTCTTGAGGGCAGCAACCCTGGATTATATATATTTTCTATCTCCCCCAGTACCTTGCATAGAGATAATACTTAATAGATGTTTGTTAAGTGAATGATGGAAAATATTATTTGCTGAGAGTTTACATCATCATTTCCAATTATCTTACTTTTTAAAATGTTAAAATCTAATATCTTGCAAACATGTACATATGAGGGCTATGATATTTGTAGGAAAAATTGAAATGTCAGATTTATAGTGAATAATTTGGGATAGTTTCCTTTGAAAAAAGACATACATTTGGGACCAGAGATGTCACAGTAATAGGGATAATTAGTCCATCTATCTGCCTACACCTGTACCATTTTGTAATTTTATTTGAAGCTTTATAGATTTGTTGAGTTAACTTGAATCCTAAGATGTGAAGTTTTCTATATTCATTCTGTTCCTTGAATTTCTGCTCCTTGACTTTCCTTAAATTTCCTAAACCTAATTCATTCCCAACATACTTTAAAAAATTTTTCCACTTTCCCCAAGGGCTATCTAGGCAATCATTCTCTAATTATGTCGCTGAAAGGGACCTTAACAAATCTCCTACTCCGGGGTTAGTCCATACCTGCCATTTGCCATGTGTGAAAAATTGGCCAGCTACCCAGGGTTAGCTTTATATACCATTATGAATATCAGCAAGTGCCAACATTACCATATGACATTATTCACGCTTTCTGATTCTTCCCTCTAGCAAAGTCAGCTTTCTATTCCTGACATTGTCAATGTTACTGTTCTCTTTCTGTTCTCTCACTCCTGACTTTTGCCTACTATGAACACATAAAATGCCTGTTGTAACTCAGATCCAGTGAGGATGAATAATAAAATATAGATTAGTGAATGACAAGCTCCAACCATAAATCAATGATAATTCACCTTCATGCAAAACCACACCTAATAGTCTGTCTTTTGACCCTCCTGATCCCAATTCCATTTCTTTTATCCTAGTCCTTGACCTACAAATAACTTAATTGACATCTGTCATTCTTTCTCTGTTAAAATGAGAGGGTTGAGACAGATAATTTTTACCAGCCCTAAATCAATAATCCAATGGTAATTTAAGAGTCCTATGGTACTTTAACTTCTAATGTCACTTCGATGGAAGTCATTAATTTTGACTGTGTATTTGCAATTCCAGGTAATGAAGATAACATAGAGAAACGCAGACAATCAGTACAGCTTTGAAAATAACATGGAGAATTTATTATATATGTTTTAAAGACAAATTATACATAGTTGTAATTCATATTTGTGCATATAACCCCCATTTCAATTTTGTATATAGAAATAGTCTCCCCTTTTTGATGCTCATTACATTCAGAATAAAAAAAAATTAAAATTTAAGGAAATATAGAATTGGAAATTCTTGATAGAAAACAGAACTATTCAAATCCTTTATATAATGAAAATGGTTCAAGATTAAAATATGCTTCAATATTCACAAAGGCTATACTTTATTTCATTTCTTAGTTTAATATTTAATATCTGTAGTTTGGGGTAGCATAAGCCATAGATATGGAAATAAAACCCAAGGGATTTGTGGAATTTTTCAGTACACTATTCTTTGGTTATTGATTACTATCTCCATTTTCTTGAAAGACTATGTGAGGTACTTATCTAGCAACCATATTCTATTTTATTATGATAAATTCTAGTTATGTGACATGTGTAAACCTTAAAATTTCTTAGACTTATAAATGTTGGAAATTTCATCAGTAGGAAATTTTTCAAGTATGAAATTTCCCAATGGTGAAATTTCCAACACATGGGAGAGGGAAGACTCATCTTCCTGAGGTCAAATCTGGCCGTAGACATTTCCTAGCTATTGGACTATGGGCAAGTCACTTTACCCTGTTTGCCTCAGTTACTACATCTATAAAATGAGGAGGGGAATGGCAAACCATTCTAGTGTCTTTACCAAGAAAATCCCAAATGGGGACTCCAAGAGTCAGACATGATTGAAACAAGTAATCCATGACAGCAGTACTGAGTGAATAAGACTAGCATTGAGTTTTGAAATCATTTTGGCAACTGAATTTGATATTTTGTTTTTTTTTCTTTCTATTCCTTTTGTTCTTTTTTCAATTACCTGTAGAAACAATTTTCAGCAACTGTTTTCTGACATATTGTGATCCAAATTCTCTCCACCTCTTCTGCCCTATCCTTGAGACATTAAATAATCTAATATAGGTTATGCCAGTGCTATCATATATTCCCCACATCATGAAAGAAGACATATAGCACATACAAGGAAAAACTCATGAAGGAAATAAAATGGAAAATGATATGCTTCATTCTGTATTCAGACTCTGAAAGTTCCATCTATGACTGTGCATTTTTCTTACCAAGTCCCTTAAGGCTATTTGGATTCTTCGATTACTGATAATTAGTTCTTCATAGTTGATGTTTCTTTCCCTTCACGATATGTTGTCCCTTTTAAGAATATGAAATCTAAAGAGTCTAACATTAACATCTCCCAACTAGTCTTGCAATTCCTTTCTCTAAGATTAAAATGGATCTATGATCTAAATGATATAGGAGGCCTTTCTAATGTTATATTTTAGTATTAAAAATATTGACCTTTGCTTTTATGGGAAGCCTAGGGATAATAAAAATGCTTTGGAATGTCCCCAAATCAACCCAGTATATTCTCCTCTTCCTGTTAAACTGTGGGTACAATTCATTGTCCTTATGTACTGTGTTCACAGATATACATATGGTAGTACAAGATCTATAGGGTGTCCATCCAATTACATGTTGAAATCTGGACAAAACCTTCTTCATGCACTTAGTCTTTCTTGTGTGAATGGTCGGGGGAAATGCTCCAAGTGATTGCACTCTTTTGAGAAATTCTCCCATGCTTTGGAGCTTGATGAAATTATTGTAGTCCATTTCCCATTTTAATTTTTAATTACTCATTTAATTCAGAAACAAGTCTTTTTAATTATATACCATATCATTTTTTCATTTTTACTTTGATTTCTCCTTAACTTCCTTCTCCTCTTCCTCCTTCTTTCTTTTTCTTGTTCTTCTTGTTTTTCTTCTTCTTCCTCCTTCTCCTCCTCTTCTTCTCCTCCCTCTTTTTCCTTCTGCTTCTTCTCTCTTCATCTTTCTCTTACTCTTTCTCTTAATTCTGATGAGTCAGTGGTCTGACTGTAGGCAGAGAGGTGGCATATGGATATCAGTTACATTGATAACGACAAGTCTTTCTTTGTCCATTGAAATATAATCTACTTTTTTTACAGTGGTGTTTAGTGCTCACAATACCCAGTATCTGCCATTTCTTTTTTCTAAAAAAATGTTCATGATATGGAAGAAGGAGACTTAAGCTGCAAGACTTTGACTTCTCTAATTACTTCTTCCTGAATCATGCTTTCATATGTATTTTTCTTAATTCTCCTCTTTTCCCATTGAAGTTACCAAATGTCAAAATATATATTGATTTGATTTGAAGGGTCAATTTAGCTCTTCATCTTCTATTACTGATGTATGCATGTAAGCTTTAATTATTTCCATAATAGCATTTTTGCAGGTATTTATCATCAATATCTCAATATGTAATGATTAAATATCCCATGAAGCCTTGTTACTCCTGAGTACTTGATACAATCTACTACAATTTCTTTCTTTGACTCTTCAGTGAGTGTCTCTGATCCATCTTTCCATTTAGTTACAACCTTCATTTCTTTGTTTATTGAAAGAATGTCAAGATTGAAATGACCCATTTCCTCCAGTTACATGTCTCCTTGTGGGTCACTGGACAAAGGTCTCATTCATGATACGAAAAGTCAAATTAAAATTAGTTGACAGTCTAAAAACTATGATTCTTAGCAGTCTGTTCAACTTTTGCACTGCTTTTCTCTCTTTACTGTTGGATTAGAAAAGTCTCATGGGATGGGGATGGGGCAGCTGGGTATTTCAGTGGATTGAGAGCCAGGCCTAGAGATGGGAGGTCCTAGGTTCAAATATGGCCTCAGACACTTCCCAGTTGTGTGACCCTGGGCAAGTCACTTGACCCCCATTCATTACCTAGCCCTTACCACTCTTCTGCCTTGGAGCCAATACACAGTATTGACTCCAAGATGGAAGGTAAGGGTTTAAAAAAAAAAAGTCTCACAGGATTGAGGACCGTTTTAAATTTTTTTCCCTTTGTTTAATTTTTTCCTATGACTGAAAAAAAGGTAAGCTCTCTGGAATTGCTTAAAAAGGAATAATCCACTCTCATTTCTCTTTTGGAGCCCTCTGTGTTGTGTGTAAGGCTCTCTACCTCTCCCTTGGTTCAGGTGAGTTCTCATTTCCTCCAGAGCATCCTTCCAGAGTATTGTAGTATAAAATCTATAACTTAGTAGGTAAAGCTAACATTTATATAATGTCTTCTATGTGGTACACACTGTTTTGTGTTTTATAAATCTTATCTCATTTTATCTTAACCCTGGAAGACGAATACTGTTGTTATCTCCATTTTACAGTTGAGGAAACTGAGACAAACAGAGGCTTAAATGACTTTACCAGGGTCACATAGCTAGAAGTTGTCTGTGGCCA
The DNA here is from genome assembly GCF_027887165.1 of Monodelphis domestica. NCBI lineage: Eukaryota > Metazoa > Chordata > Mammalia > Didelphimorphia > Didelphidae > Monodelphis > Monodelphis domestica. Next base: position 259,973,955 of record NC_077227.1, on the reverse strand, counting down.
AATGTGAACTTAGGTCTTTTGATACCAAGCCCAGCACTCAAACTATATACCATGGAGGAAGAAGTTCCCATACTGAAAAAAATCACACTGGGTCCATTGAATGAGGTATATGATCTCCAAAGGGCAGAGATGGACATGTAAATCAAAACCTAAGAATAATCACAGATGTCCCATAGCTCTCCAAACTAAATATATGGAGTGACTCTGAAACCACTTTGAGGTTTATTGTTATTGTTTAGTCATTTCAGTTGTGTCTAATTCTTTGTGACCTCATTTGAGGTTTGCTTGGCAAAAATACTGGGAGTGGTATGCCATTTCCTAATCTAACTCATTTTACAGATGGGGAAACTGAGGCAAACTGGGTTGAAGTGATTTGTCCAGGGTCACACAGCTAAGTAAGTATTAGAGGCCTGGTTTGAACTGAGGTCTTCCTGACTCTAGATCTGTGCTCTATCTACTGCACCACCACCCTACTATGGGGGTTGCCCATCTTATATGGAAGTATTCCACATAGCCCAGAACACAATTCTGAAAATTCAATAAAGCCTTGGTGATAAGGCACTTTCAATTAATGCTTATTGAATGAAATTAACCTCTGCCATCCTGATGCCATCTCCGTCTCTGCCATTCACTTCACTGTTTGGGGAGCTGCTCTTCCAGTGAGTGGCCAATTCTCATAAAGTCTCTTCCAGATATAGTCAGTAATCACTCCTTGTAGAGTTATTGCTCTAGTGCCAATTTTTTTTAAAATTTAGAATTGCACTAACTACAGGCTAAATTATATGATTCCCTCTCCATGGGATGATGATGATTTTATAAATACTGGTTTGGTCATACTGTAATTAATGGGCACTGGTTTCTATTCTGGTAACAGTTATTCTTGTACCACATTGAAGAGGTTTTTTTTTTTCCTGTGGTCATAAAAAGAGGCAAAAGATGACATCCTTTTTAATAAGGCATCCCAAGCAGTCTAAGTGCCTATGAATTATAAATGAAAACTTTCCAGTGATTAAAATAAATATGATGATGCAGTGCCCTTTCTGAGTCACTACCCCAGCTAGACCTGCATAAAAAACACTCTGAGGAAGTCCCAGGGGTCCCTGAGATCATTTCCATCTGTTTCATGAGTTTCTCTGATTTAAATCATAGAGAATCAAGGGGAACCATGTCCAGGCAGGTTCAGGCTAAAGGGCTGTGCTTTTCTTTAAAGCAGACAATCTGAGGTCATCCTGGGCCCTCTAGGTGGTCTGTGAGCTGCTTGTTCTGGTGGTAATGTTTATAATAGGACTGTTATTTCTATAAAATCTTGTTGGGCTTTTAAAGACATCCCTAAGCTGGTCTATTCATAACTAACCAGTTTTCTTTGACTTACTCCCTTCCACATTCTCTACTCTTCAGTGACATTGATTGACCTCTTTACTGTTCCTTGAACAAGATATTCCACCTTCCAACTCTGGGCATTTCACTGGCTTTCCCCCATGCCTGGAATTCTCTCTGTCATCTCTGTCCAAGTTTCAAATAAAATCTTACTTTCAACAGAGAGCCTTTCCCTCTTTTATGCCAGTGACTTCCCTCTGAGATTAATTTATTCTGTCTGTATGTTGCTTGTAAGCAAAAGTTTGCATGTTGTACTCCCCTCCCATTAAACCAAGAATTATTAAACCTAATGATCAAGTATTACTTTTGTTTTTCTTTGAATCTTTGGCACTTAGCTGTACAGTGAGTGACACATAACAAATACTTAATCAATGCTTATTGACTTGATTTGGAATAGAAAATGTTTTTCTTTCTTTTTAAGTAGAAAGTACATGTTCCCATTGGTGTTCCATCAAGAAATCATTCTGGTTTTTTTTCCTAAAGCTGATGAGGGTTTTATTGGCATGTTTTTGGCATCAGGGAATTTACCATGGAGTGGTTGTCCCTTGCAATAATACCTTTATCCCACTGAAGTGGCTCCATAGACTAAAGAAATTTTCTAAAATTCTACTCTTAAATTTCAAGGTGTGTTGAATGTCTGATATTTCATCAGATGGACAGAATAGAATCAGAGTAATCCTTCTATTCCATTCCCACATCCTGTAATGTATACTACACTAATGCCAGTTTCATCTACATAACATTAATTGAAATGAAATAGCAGATAAAATGATTTTAGGAATATTAAAGGACAAAAAGGGGCAAATGGAAATGGTTGAAAGGGGGAAAATTGCTCCTCTGTTCTCTACATCTTACCCTATTTGATGTTGTTCAGTTGTTTCAGTTGTGTCCGACTCTTCATGACACCATTTGGCATTTTCTTGGCAGACACTGAAATGTTTTGCCATTTCCTTCTCCAGTGCATATTGAAGGAATGAGGAAACTGAGGCAAACAGAATTAAATTACTTACCCAGAGTCACACAGCTAGTAAATATCTACGGTCAGATTTTTAACTTCCTGACTCCAGACCTGGTGCTCTATCTACTATACCACCTACCTGCCCACATACTTTACCCACCTTTCTCTTGAATTTTTTTTCTCTTTGCCTTTCTTCTCTAATCTCCTGGACATTAAATACAGTTAGTCAAATTATAAAATTGTACACAAGAGATTGTTGACCTTTTATTCAAGTGAAAAAAACAATTTTCTGAATATCTTTAATATTCCTCAGTGGCTTATTTTTGCCAAACATTTATACTTCTTTTCCTGCAGGAAAATCACAGAACTTAAGAAATATCCAGGGGGCAGTGTGGTGTAGTGAATGGATAGATAACCAACCTCTAGGTCAGAAAGACCTATGTTCTAAATTTCACCTCTGATTATAGACCTTGGGTCAATCACTTAAACCTGCAGGGCTCTAAGTAACCCCCATGGTCTACAATCTGTTGCAGAAAACAAACTTTCATCATAGGGGGAATATTCTTATCCAAGAATTATTTGCATCAATTAAATCAAAGATCCAGTCCTAGGCCCTGTAAAGGCCATGTTTAATACCAAGAACAAAGCAGTAAGAACTCTTTAGCAAAGTGGAACCAATTGTTGTGACTCAGAAGATACTCCTTTGGGTATCTCTTTGAAAAAGACTTGATTGAAAAGTCCAACATCAAATAATATCCAAGAAAACCTGTGATCAAGATTTGGTTGGTCCAGATCTCTGGCCTTTGTCATAAGTTTGTCTGGAATATACTGTGGAGAGTTCATTTTCCATGGCAACCCGAGGTATATGGGCAAGTCAGAAAGCACTTATTCCTTTCCAAGATACTGAAGGGAAAAGTCAGTCTTGTACTCATTCAAATTCTAATTATGTTTTCATTTAGTCACATAAAGTTTTATATATATATGTGTTATGTATTAAATATATATACATATATATTTATATACATATATTTGTATATATGAAAAAGCTAGTGCTTTTTACTGTGACAAGGAAATCACTTTAAAAGACTGATATATATTAATTTAAGGTCGCCAAGGAATTCAGCTATGTAATTCCTAAATGAAAACTCAAGTCAGCAGTCAATCTTTTATGGAGTTTAATTACAACAGGAGGAAGAAAGGAATTAGAGAGAGAGAGAGAGAAAAGGGAGAGAAGGGAATAGGGCTTAAATACCCCTTCTGTTTAGGCTGGGCCAAAAGGCCCAAGCCCTTAGATAGCTGGGGCAAAGAAAAGAGATCAGTCCCTATTACTCACATGACCAAAATGGAGAAACAGTCTCAGAGGCCCCCACCTTCAGCTTCCTTCAGAGCAAGCTTCTCAGAGCACACTCCAACCACTCAGACCAACTCCTCAACCACCACCCCTGAGTCTTCAGAGCCCTCTATCTTTAAGGAAACCATCCAAGTTCCCTCCCCTCAGTTCCCACATCTACCAATCACTGTCCATCAATTTCCCTGTGCCAATGGAGGCTCTAGCTTAACCCAGGACCGCCCAGAGGTCTCTGGCTTTGCACATGTCTGTTGAAGGTCATATTTTCAAATAATTAAATCTTTGATCCTTTGCTACAGCCCTTCCTAAATCCTGTTAACCTGAGTAGGGTAGAGATTGGAATAATTAAATTTTGATCTATGCTGCAGCCCTTCCTCAATCCTGTTAGGACTGAGTAGGGTGGAGATTGATTCCAAGTATCTCCGTTGTATCAATTCTAAAATCAATCATGACTCAAAGAAATTCCTGTTCTATGCTTAAGCATAGGTCAAAGTCCTTTGCATTGTTCAGCAAAAGGTTTCTGTCCTAAAGTAATCTTAAGAAGGGAGGAGGAGGAAACTCTCATGCCAATGGGGTTCACATTCCAATAGCCAAGACCCACTATCAATAGGAAATTTTTCAAGTATGAAATTTCCCAATGGTGAAATTTCCAACATTTATAAGTCTAAGAAATTTTAAGGTTTACATTACCAATATGTTAATAACTGCTTATACTGTCATATCTACCCCAAACCAATATCAGAAATCTAAGAGGCTACTGAAGGACTCAAGAAAATATGATTATATAGTTTTTCTTTAAAAGGGTTCATGTGGCAAGGGAGAGAGAAGTGAAGGTAAGAGGAATAGATCAGGGGATAAGAAAAGGGGAGAAAAGAGAAAGAGGGAGGAAAACAGTAGAAGGGAGGATGGAGAGAGAATAAGAGAGGGAGAAAGAGAGAGAAAGAGAATGGTAGAAGGATGGCAGGAAAAGTCTGTTTGCTACTTCTCACAAACTCTTATTTTGAATCAGTGAAAAAACTAAAAAGGGGGAAATCAAGGGAAATCCTCTTCTTTCTGATTCCCATAGCTAGAGCACTAGTCCAACCCCTTCCTAATAACAATTAAGACCCATCAGTCTCTCCCTTCTAATAGATCAGTGATGGCGAACCTTTTAGAAACCAAGTCCCCAAACTGCAATCTGCACAGCATGTGAGCAGCCCCCTTATGCCAGACAGGGGAGGGAGGAAGTGCTCCCTTTGAACTGTTGGGCAGAGAGGTGGGTGATGAGAGAAATGTCCTCAGGTGCATGTGGAGAAGCGGAGAGGAACAGTCCTCTCAGGTGCATGTGCCATAGGTTTGTCAATATGTCTAGGGCATGCTGCCTCTTTTTATACTCTAGGATAGTGATGGCAAAACTTTTTTAGAGGGGTGAGTGCTGGGTGAAATGTCCTCAGGCCTGCATAGAGAGGGAGAGGAGAGCAGCCTGGCCTCTCCCCTCTCTGACTTTCTAGTAATAAACACTGACAAACTATGCTAGAGTGAAGATGCATGTGCCCAGAGAGAGGGCTCTGAGTACCCTCTCTGACACTTGGGCCATGAGTTTGACACCATGGTAATAGATACTAAGAATATCTTGGCAAAAGTAAAGGAAATTATAGCCACTTTAGAAATGTGTGTGGGTCATTACGGTGAACATTGTATTGAACTGAATTGATGGTACATTTTCTTTTAACTTCTGAATTTTTATTATAGGCAATTAAGTGTATGTTTTTCTAAAGCATAGGAATATTTTAAAATATGAAGGTGGTATCACTAATGATACAGTTTAGATTCTGGATCCTCAAGGAGGAAAATTTTCCATGGGACCAAGCTCCAAATCTTTCCAGGTTTTATGATAAGTACTTGGTTGAGAATTATAACTATGATAATTGTAACCTTTTTTTCCGCCTAGTAAGAAGTCTAGGATGTAGAAATCTTTTCAACTCTTTTGACAGACAGTCTTTCATAGATGCCTTTATCCTGTCAGGTAGACAGAAGGCAGACTCAGTAGTTACCATATTGTTGGATGCTAGAACATGTTGCCAAATGAGAATTAGGATATTCTTTATTGAATATATTAAAGATTAAGACCAGCAACCCTCTGATGTGATTTATTTGCTGTTTGACTTAATATTAAAGGATTAGACTGTGGGGGCTTTTCAGGTCTCTTCCAGTTCTCTGGCTGTAGTCTGCAAATGTAGGATTATGTAATATAAATCCCCAAAGTGAATACTTTCAAAGCTCTTCTCATTTGCTTTGTAATTTCACTTCTTCCTGTTAGATTTGGGACAAAATAAGAAGACCTAGGTTCCTCCCAACAGTGATGACAGCTTAAAATTTTGCAGAAAGTGATACACATTTTTTAATGTGATCAGTGTGGAAATCTGTTTTACTGGATATTGTTTGCTTTGCCTTTGGCTCCCCATCACCCAGTACAGTGACATACATGTATTATTGAGTTGTTTTTGTTGTGTCCAACTTTTTGTGACCTCATTTGAGATTTTCTTGGAAAAGAAATGATTTGGAGTGATTTACCATTTCTTTCTCCAGCTCATTTTACAAATGAGGAAACAGACAAATACTGATAAATGACTTGTCCAGGGTTACACATATCTGGCTGAAGCCAGATATGAACTCAGAAAGATGAGTCTTCTTGACTCCAGGCTCAGCACTCTATCCACTGGGCTACCTAGCTGACCTATTGCTGACACATAGAGGCTTAATAAATGCTTGTTGAGTCGAAGTGAATTGAAACAATCTTGTGAAGTAGGTTCTAGTGTTGAAGTGTCAAACTAATATCCCATAGGTCATTAGCAGCCCAGAAAAACTCTTGAGTTGGGGGCAGGAGGACCAGAAATATTTAATAAAATAAATTAAAATACAATGCAATATTCTTGTTGCTATTCAGTCACGTAAAGTTGCATGCAACTCGTTAAGACCCCATTTGGGATTTTCTTGGCAAAAGATAGTAGAAGGGTTCATCAATCCCTTCTCCAGTTCATTTTATAGATAAAGAAACTGAGGAAAACAGGATTAAATGACTTCTCTTTTCTGCAACATAGTTAATGTTAACTTATAGTTTTCCTAGTCACTATGTCACCAGGAGGGATCTGTTTTTATTTAAGTTTGATACTATTCTACAGTATTTTGGTCAGGTTATAGATGAAGTAGTACTAAGGAGACCATTAAAATTATATATATATATAACTTTTCTAGATTTTAAAGTGCTTTGGAAATTGTCTAATCCAGGACCCCCATTTAAAGGATAAGGAAATTAAGGTACAGAATAATTAAGTGATTTGCTTAAGTCACACATTGTGATCTGACTACCAGAATAAGATAACTGTCAACTGGAAATTTCCTTTCAAGGGCTGGAGATAAAGTTTGAGCAAGCAGGATAAATGGCCAATCTGAAGTCCATATCAAAAAGAAAGGAGAGAGATGTGGTCCCAATTACCCAAGAGTCAAAGTAATGACTGATAAGTCCCTTGTGAAGAGGTATCTAGGAAGAAGTTTGGTATGGTAGAAAGTGCACTGAATTTGGAGTCATGTTGGCTTTGCTACTTATTAACTGTGTGATTGGTAAATTCACTTGAACTCAATAAAATTTTTATTTTCATCTATTAAATGAAATAAGTTGAACCAAAAAACCTTTTGGTGCCTCCTAGCACTAAATACTAATGCTATCTATATTCTCCCCAAAATATTTATGAACTGTAGACCAGGGATAAAGAAATTTGATCTGAAATCAGAGTGAGAAGGACCTAGCCAATCACGTGGCCCAATCTTTGAATTCCAGTTGCAAAGGGAAAGGAAATAGATTGAGATAAAACAGAGAATTAAGGAAAAGCAGTCTAGACTGAGTCTAAGGCTAAATCTTAGTTGCCCTTACTCCTAGACCAGTACCTACAACACATTGCCTCTCATGACCTGTAGAAGTACATATTTAAAGCCAAAGGTTTGTAGTTTAAGTACTTTTGATTGTCCATTTCATTCCTTGGGTCCTGTGCCAACACACTGGAGGACAAAACTGTTGTCTGTTTCATAATAAATAGAAAAGAAAGCAAGTATTTAGGGGTACAGGAGGAGGGGGAAGGGAGGCTGTGACATTAATGAAGCAATAGAGGCAAAAGACCCCCCCCAGTAGGGAATGAAGTGTGTCAGAAACAGATTGGGCACGTAATTACTTTCCAAGACCTTCCTGACATTATCAGCAGGACTAGTGTTTTGATGAAAAAAACTTAATTAAAACTTAATTTTTTTAAAGGGGAAAATATTCAGCATGGTTCACAGGAAGATTGAAATTAGGGCACTGTGTAATTTTAATTGGCTTCAAGAGTTGTGCTCCATGAAGACTAGTGAGGGAGTAAAGAAACAGAAGAGGAAAAAGCCTTACCATTAAGTAGCTGATATAGAGAACCCTCAGCATGGTTAGATGAGGGTGAACCACCCCCATTCAAATCTTCTTTTGTGATTTCAGGGGTAGAGGTGTTGATGCAAGAAAATATAACCTCGAAGTCAAGGCCCAGTGGGGGAGGAAGCCCTCTCATCTAAATAATAACTTGGGTTTTCTATTCAGAAATGACATTATTGAGTGTGTGTGTGTGTCTGTCTGTGTGTGCTCTGTGTTTTGCTCAGATAGATTAGGTACATCCACCTGGGCCTGTCTAGATGTAACTACCTCTCTAGAGTCCCTTCTGTCTCTCCTGCTCCAAGGAAGACGTTGATTCTTACCAGGAGAGCAGGAGAATGGAGCCCTTATCCCTTTAACAGGAAAGTACTGCCTTAAGTTATTTATCCACAAGTTTTCCCCCTTTCTGCCCAAATTCCAATTACACAAAGATATCTAGTGAATAGCAAATAAGCTCATTTATCCAAGCAAATAGCAAACATGAGGCAGAGAAGTTATACAGATTAGAATACTGGATAGAGCACTGGACCTATAGTCAAGAAGACTTGTGAGTTCAAATCTAGCCTCAGATACTCCTTAGCTGTGGGACTGTGGGAGATTCTCCTTGCTTCAATTTCCAAATCTATAAATTGAGATGGTAATATCATATTCTGCCAGAGTAAAAGGAAATGTCAAACCACTCTGATATCTTTATCAAGAAAACCCTAAATAGGGTCATGAAGGGTTAGACTTGACTGAAAAAATGACTGAAAAACAACAATTTGTTGTGAGGGTTGTTGTGAGGATAAACTGAGATAAGTTTCAGGTACTCTGAAAACCTTAAAGTATTATATAAATGCTATCATTATTCTTATTTTTTTTATTATGAATGAGATCTCCCATTGGAAATGGCATGTCTCAACTTAACAATAAAGAGAGTTCCTGTTTCTACTCAAGAGGAAATTACCCAAAGTTTCTAATGTGATAAGTTAGAAATAAGAATTTGGTGGAATTACCAGCTCCTCTTTATATTAGCTTCTTTCCAGAGTCTATCTCTTTTTCCAGCAATCTTTCCTTTCTATTGAAGGTAGAAGTCAGAAACCCCAAGGTCTTCTTTCAAGCTCTTCTCAATATCCATTAATGAGAAGAATCTTATGACCTTAAGCTCCAGGTTACAACATGTAAACAAAATATCATATTACAAGCAGTATTACACACTCATAATCTCTCATCTTTGCAAAGAAAGGAGGGAAGTACCTTCTCATATCTTCTCTTTAGGGTCAAAATATGTTATTTTAATTTCACAGCATTGCTTTGATTTTTGTTGCTGATATTATTTCCATTTTAATTGTTGCAGTCTTTGTGTGTGTGTGTTTTTCTGGTTCTACCTCACTCTGTATCAGTTCAAATAAAACTTCCCATGTTTCTCTGTATTCTTCATGCTCATTTCTTAGATCATAGTAATATTCTATTACATGAACAGTCTACAATTTGTTTAACCACTCTTCAATTGATAGGCATATATATTGTTTCTAATTCTAGTTCTTTGCTACCACAAAACATACTAATGTAAATATTTTTTGCATATGGGGCTTTCTCTCTGTTGATCACCTTTGGGTATACTCCTAGCAGTGGAATCTCTGAGTTAAAGGTTAACATTTTAGTTACATTTTAAGTATAATTCAAAATTATTCACCAAAACAGCTAGAACAGATCTAACTGTTCCAGAGTATTAGTGTCCCTAGGTTCCCACAACCAGCAACAGTTTTAAATAATAACAATTTGAAAATAATCTGTATATAGACCTTTGTGACTTAAGCATCAAATTCCTAAACATTCTCATTTAACTACAGAATATCAGTCCAATTGAATGTAAATTCCTTGAGGGTAGGGACTATTTTTCCTCTTGTGTTTGAAACTTTTGACAATAAGCAAAGTATTTTTGTATATATTAAGTGCTTAATAAATACTTCTTATATTTCATTGTTGGACCTAGAATGGACCTTCAATGTCAACCTGCACAATTAAATTATTTTATAACTAGAGAAATGAAGTCTCAGAGAAATTAAATAAGTTTTCCAAAGTCACAGGATGAGTTAAAAGCAGAACCTGGGCTACATTTTCATTTTTAACTGTAGTGTTTCCAATTTTTTGTCCCATGCTGTTTTAGTTTCACTGTTCACATATGTTGACAGAACATAAAAACTGAAGAGAGTTTAGAGATCATTACCTTTGTTACTATAGTTTCTGTAACTGATTTAACAATAACTCTACACACATTTATTAGGCATCAACTTCAAGCTATGCTAGGTTCAAGGAACACAAAATCATACCCTATTTTTAAGGAATTTATATTATGCTAGAAGTTATCACCTCCTATATGTGAATAAGTAAGCAGAAGAAAATTTTGATGAAAACACTAGCGAATGTGGAGAAATTAAAAAAAAATACTTCAAAGAGATGATATGTGAGCCCTGAAGGGAAATTTTGTTGTTATTTCATTCACTTGTGTCATCTCTTCATGGCCCCATTTAGAGTTTGCTTGGCAATGATACTGGAGTGGTTTGCCATTTCCTTCTCCAGCTCATTTTATAGATGAGGAAACTGAGGCAAACAGGGTTAAGTGACTTACCCAGGGTCACACAGGTAGTAAGTATCTGAGATCAGATTTGAACTTCAGTCTTGCTGACTCAAGGCTTAGTATTCTACCCACTGTATCACCCTTCTGCCTTCTAAAAGTAAATAAAAGAAAATTTGAGACAAGAACACTAAGGACTAAAGAAATAAAAAATTCTTCAAAGAGGAAGTGACATATGAACTGAGCCCTGAAGGAAAACTAGATAGTCTAAAAGGCAAAGTTGAGAAGGGAATACCCAGATAACTAGTACAACCTGTGCAAGGACACATAGGATTCAGGTGACAGCCATCAGGGAAATTTAGCTGGATCATTGAATGAAGAAGAGTAATATAAAATGCCTAGAAAGGTAAGAAAAAGCCAGATTGTGGGAAATTTTAAATTCCAGTCTGAGGAGTTTATATTTCTAGAGACAGTAGGAAACAACTGAAGATTTTTGATCAGGGGAATGACATGGTTGAATCTGTGTTTGAGGCATATTAATTTGATAGTTTTATGAATGCTAGAACGGAAAGAATCTGGCTGGTAGGGAGTGCCTTGGATTTGGAGCCCAGCTCCAAAGTCAAGAAGACTCTTTTTCTTTAGTTCAAATTTGAGCAAGTCACTAAATCTTGCTTGCCTTGGTTTCTTCATCTATAAAATGATCTAGGGAAGGAAATGGCAAGCCACTCTAGAATCTCTACCAATAAAAAACCTAAATTGGATTGTGAAGATTTGGATATGACTGAAAAATGCCTCAACAAAAATGATACAAGAAAGAAGGAGGACTCAAAACAAGACACTCAATTTGGAGAGGATTTCAGCAATCAAATGGAGAGGGACTGGACTGAGGATAGTGGATATTCGAGTGAAGACAGAAGGTATTATGTGAGAAATGTTATGGAGTTAGAATCTTTCAGAATTGTCAAATGACTGAATTTGGGGAGTCGAGAAGAGGAAAAGAGAAAAGTCCAGGCTGAGTCCAAGGTTATTTAACTTCAGTGCCTGTGTAAAGAAGATTCAATACTTTTTTCTATTGGTGCTCCTCAGTAAAATTTGCTGTCTCCCAAAGGAGAATTTTCTTAATTAAAAGAGTAGATCAAAGTCTTTTTGAAATAGGAAGAATTTTAAAATATTTGGTCTACTTCCTCCCCCACCTTCCAGATGATGAAACCAATGCGAATAAAATTTAAATAATTGAGGTGTCAGAGGCAGGATATTAACCTGTCTCTTCTGATTCCAAATCCTGCCATCTTTCCACTTCACTGTATTGTCACACTGGGTCACCAAAAGTTGGATACAACTAAGAAATTATTAAAATCCTGTCATACCTCAGTCTTGAGTTCAAATCTAGCCATAGACACTTACTAACTGTGTGACCCTGAGCAAATAATTTAGCTTCTCTCCATTTAGTTTCCTCATCTGTAAAATGGAGATAATAGCACCTAGCTAATTGCATGGTTGTAAGGGTCAAATGAGGTAATTTTTACAAAGTGCTAAGCATAGTAAACACTTAATAAATGCTTGTTTCCCTCCTCAAAGTTCATTCATATTCCCAAGCAACAGATTTTGAAACTCAAATTGATACCCAGCTTGCCTAGTAGAACTAACATATCTCTCAAAAACTGAATGCAGCAATTTATTCATAGAAGATTTGGCTCTTAGAATGATCAATTTAAAAGCAGGAAGAAATTTTAGAGGTTGTCTAGTTTGGGAAATTGAGGCCCAGGGAAATTAAGGGACTTGATTAAGGTAACACAGGTAGCAAGTGGCAGAGCCAGGATTTGAACCTACATCTTCTGACTCCAGGTCCAACATACTTTCCACTGCTAATGCTATTTCTCATTAAGTGAAAATCCATATGAAGTAAAATAAATATTTCTATTATTGATTTGTTTATCATTACAGCTTTCCTGCAATCTTTCTGAAAAAGAGAAGATAAAGAAATGTAAAGAGAAAGAAAGGCATCATTACCTCCTTGGTTATAGAAGCCCCTTTCATGCATACCGCTTTCCAGGGCTTTCATTCAAGAGACACAATCCTCCTTAGCATCAAAACCATAATTGTCTTGAATTAGCTAAGATCCTGTAATAACAACTAACTCCATACTATGATATTAACCGAACTGGAAGATTCTTTTATTTTGCCCTGGCCTGGTTTAGTTGTGCGGAAGGAAATAGCAGCTGAGGCCAAACAAGATCTTCCCCCCCAACCCCACCCGCCAGCACTCTTCTGGCTCAGCATTGCTCTAAGGATCATGAGTTGGGAGGAATGGTAGATGTCACATAGTCTACCTTCCATTTGATACATCCTTTAGAAATGGAAAAGTGAAATCACCTTAAGTCAATAGAAATATGCTTTGCTGTTCCTCAGGATGTCAGGTCTGGAGTCAGGAAGATTCCTCTTCCTCAGTTTGAATTTGGCCTCAGACATTTACCAACTGTAGGACCTTGAGTAAGTAACTTCATTCTGCCTCAGTTTCCTCATTTGTAAAACAAGTTGGAGAACAAAAAGACAAACCATTCAAGTATCTCTGCCAAGAAAATCCCAAATGGGGGTTAACAGAATCAAATATGACTGAAATGAGTAAATGTCGTCATCATGAACACTAACACATGATGTCGAATCCCCAACTGTGTATTTTTACTGGCTATTCCCCATGTCTAGAATTCTTTTCTTCCTCATCTCCATCTCCTGTCATCCCTGGTCTCCTTCATGTCATCCCTGGTCTCCTTCATGCATCAATTGAAATGCAACTTTTGGAGGAAATCTTTCTCAATTCACCCAATTGTTAGTGTCTTTCATCTGAGATGAAAATGCATATCTTTATGCATATGTTTTCACACATAGAGAGACATAAGACTCCTCTGTATAGTCTATAAGGTTTTGACTCCTTTCTTTCTTGATCCTGAGTTGGATTTTCCACCACATTTTTCAATATTCCCCCCCTTTGCACAGAAATCATGTAATGTATTAAAGCAAATGCAATTTAATTCAAAGGAGTTTATGAAGTTCTATTCCCCAAATCCTTCTAGCATGGTAGACCCTGACTAAGTTTGTTTTCCATTGGCATTGACTACTCTTATTTCATTCTATCTTCCTTCACAAACCTGACATCCTTACAATGGGTTACTTTCTGTTTCCTCTTCTTGTTCCATGTTTTCCTGCTCCCATGAATTCTTGGATGGTTATCCCTCATGCCAGGAACACTCTACTTTCTCTTCTATGTCTGTTGAAATTCTTCTCTTCCTTCAAAATCTAGTTCATGTAATAACTTCTCCCTGAAACCTTGCCTGCTCCAAGCCCTCTCCTACTCCTCTCTCCCACAGGGATCTCTCTTTTTTCAAAATGCTCTAAGGTAGATGTATCAAACTCAAATAGAACAGGGAGGTCACTAATCCATACATAAAGATCTCTTTAGCTTGTGTAGCAATTTAGTTTAGTTTAGATTTAAAAAAACACCTTATTTTTTGTCTTAGAATTAATACTATATATTGGTTCCAAAGCAGAAGAGTGGTAAGGGCTAGGCTATGGGGGTTAAGTGACTTGACCAGGGTCACACAGCTAGGAAGTATCCGAGGTCAGATTTGAACCCAGGACCTCCCATCTCTAGGCCTGGTTCTCAATCCACTGAGCTACACAGCTGTCCCTGTGACTTAGTTTTATTTTATTTTTTAATTGAAATTTTTTATTTAATTAATTAATTTAGAATATTTTTCCATGGTTATATTATTCATGCTCTTTTCCTCCCCTCCTCCCGGCCCCCATTAGCTGACACGCAATTCCACTGGGTTTTACATGTGCGCGACTTAGTTTTAAAATGAAACATTATCACTGTTTTATTGTATTTCATTTATTTAGATATTTATCAATTACATTTTTTTAAACTTTACCTTCTGTCTTAGTATCAATTTTACCTAGATGTCCCACCCTCCGTTACATTTTAATCTGGTTCAGGAGTATTGTGATTCACGGGTCTTCTGTGCTTGACACTTCAAGTATTTTAGTTGAATCTCTTTGTTCCATCATGCTGGTTTTGCATTGCACTTTAAAAAAATGTTCGCATCTTCCATGCCTATAATAAATGTAAGCCTTTTGGGAGCAAAGGCTTTTCTAGAACCTGAGCAGCCAGGAAATGCCTGAAGTCAGGAAAACTCTTTCTGAAATCAAATCTGGCCTTAGACACTTAAACTATCTGTGTGACTTATTAACTGGACAAGTCATTTAACCCTGTCTGTCTTGAGTTTCCTCGTCTAGATAATGATCTGGAGAAGAATATGACAAATCATTCCAGTATCTTTTCCAAGAAAACCTTAAATGGGATCATGAATAGTAGGAAACCACTAAAATGCTTAAACATCATCATGTACACTCTCCAGTACCTAGCACAATGATAAATATTTGTTCAATTGAATTTCATATAGTGAGCACAGGAATAAATATTTATTGAACTAATATAAATTAATCCCCAACACTGTATAAGTCCACCCAAATTAAATGGCTCTCACCTTTCTTTCTCAGTTGTGTTTTCAGAGTACTCATTATAAAGTTCCTAGATGGCTTTCTCCCAGGTTTCTGATAGTTTTGTCAGCTTGCTGAGATGAAATTATCCCTCTAGGTTATATTTTAAAATTCAGACTAAGACATGCATTTTTGGACATGGCTAGTTGGGAAATTTGTTTCACTTAATTATGCATATTTGTTATGGAGAGTGAGTTCTTTCTTTATTATTTATTAATTGGCAGTTGGGGAAATGTGAGGGAGAGGAAATACTTGCTAATTGGGAAAAAACCAAAATTACATTTAAAAAGAAGAAATGGCTTATCTATAGGACCATCTAAATCTAGGGTCCTAAACATGGCTACATAGCACAAACGGGAAGATGTGAGATATTTTTGCTTTGTTCTTTTGGTGATAGAGAAAAGACTATTAAGATGCTTGATTATTGAATAATTTTGAGAATCTAGGAAACCTTTATGTCAAACATGTCTCCTTCTCTTAAATTCTATTCATTAGTGTAATAGATGATATTTGGAGGGTATATTTGATGGATACTAGATAACTAACAGATCAGGTAGTTATCTTCTTTTTGCCTATCCTCCTCCCTTTATACCTCCCTTCCTCCCCTCTTCCAATCTCCCTTCCTCCCTCTTCTTCCCTTCAGTTTCCCCTTTCCCTTCTTCTTTAGCCTCCTTCTAAGTCACTCAGAGTGAGCTATGATGTTTCAGAAGAAATATTCTTTTCTCTTCTTTATCTCAAGTACAGTTTTATTGGAGAAAACAGACAAGATGGGGGATAAGGTAAGAGGGGTGGGATCTCCCTATTATCTACAATGAGTGTTATGTTGGAGGATATTGAGAGAAATAGCAATTCAGTCACTAGCATGAAACAGAGCCAGTCAGAGAGAGAGATATATGGACTATTGTCCTTCTTCTTCTGCCTTCAAATCAGCCAGGTCACCTACAACTTGATTATCCCAAGTCCCAGAGATAAACCCAGCTTCTTCCTTCAGTCACCACCATCAGCCCAAAGACCTCAAAACAGTCAGCAGTTGGCTCTTGCCTCCAACTGTTTCCTGGTCACATTCCACATGGAATTTTCCTTTGATTGACAGCTGAGCCATCTCCAGTTTCTGTCCTTTGCATGCATTTTCTTATAATTTCTCTCTTCTCCACAGTAGGAAATGGTAAGTTTGTAAAATTTGAGGCTCTGGATATAACTTGATCATTCTGGCTAAAATGTATGTGACACTTTGGCTTCTTCATTAGGTTGGATACTTGTTCATAAAGATTGACACACACTAACTTTGAGTTGTAGAAAGAGTAAATTATGCTTTTATCAAATGGGGATACTCTTTAGTGAAGGGGAGATCACTAGCAACTTTCTTTTCCTCTTGAAATCAAGTTGAGTTATGAAATCAGAAGCCAGGAAAAATAATTAGAAACTCCATGAAAAAGAGGCTCTTGAGATTGAGACTTAGTCAACATAGTACATGTTAGGGAGGGGTGGAGTGCAGACATAGAATCAGGTGAAGAAGGGTACATTTCTATTTCAAAAAATCATTCGTTTTGAGTATATTCTTTACAGAATCAGAATAGTCTGCTACATAAAAAAATGAAACATAAATAAATGATGATAATCATCCCAGGAATGGTAGTTTGTTTTTATAGAAATACTAAAGTGAACCATGGATGTAAATTGGTGAATTTCTCCTATGAGAAAGAGGGAAACTGAGTCAAATCTCCCTGGGCACCTGGTAAACTTTTCTAAATTCCAAACCTAGGAGTAGACTGTATATATGCTTACACAGGGTGTAAGGAAATAAAGGACTCTTCATTGTGAGAATTTCATGGTGAGATTTTGTTTCTATGAAGTTTATTTTTAGTGTACACTTCTACACTCTAGAATAGAAAAGCAGAGAGGAATATGGAGATTTCCTTGTCACTGGCATACACTCATTAGACTTCTATTTGCAACTATAGAGTAGAGCTCAGAATATTGACCTACAGGAACACTAAGTGCAAGTTTCCTTCCAATACAAATTGGGCTGAGGAAAGGTCTGCCTGAATAAAAATGACTGAAATAGAGTGAGGATAGTGTTTTTCCTTTTTTTCTCTTTCCATTCTTCATATTCTTTGAGTCTAGTATGAAACACATGAATCTGACATTGCAAGGAAAAGTGAGGAATTTTTAAAGAATATTTTGATTTTAATTTATCTCATCTCCTTTCCCCCCTTGCAAAACCATTTCATTGAAGACAGCAGGGTAAGATTAATAACAGGGTAGGACCATATGCTGGAATTCAAGAGACATGGATTCTTTGCCAAATTTGCAAGAATTTAAGTAAGGCTTTGTTTTACATCGATATCTTTTTTAAAAAGAATACATTTGGCAGTATTACTTTACATATATTAAGCAACATAAAAAGGAATATAGACTATTGGAGGAGCATTAAATTGGATCCTGGCTGTGCTACTTAATAGCTGTGTGACCTTGAACAAATCATTTCACCTCCTGGTCTCAATTTCCTAATCTGCAAAATGAATAGATTGAACTGAATTGTCTTTATGGGGGGGTTGTAGCATTAAACTGTGGCCCTAATATAGAGGTATAAAATGAAAATAATCTCATTTGGAAATCATTTGGGCTGGCTATGGGATCATATACCTGAAATCACTGCTTGAAGGGAGCCTAAGATTGGTGGATCACTTGAATTTAGGAGTTTTAAACTCTGAACTTGACTCTCAATCCACTGAACCAACTAGCTTCCCCCTTGTTTATTATTTCTAAGGCAGGTATGGCTTAGTAGATAGCATACTGGTCTTTGTACCCAAGAATACTTGAGTTCAAATCCTACTCTTGATGCAAAGAAATATAAACCATAAGCAAGTCACTTCTCTGAACCTCAATTTCCTCATTTATAAAATAAGGATCATAATATATGTGGTATCTGTATCACAATGTTGTTATAAAATTGAAATCACAGAATCACAGAATTTTTCAATCTGACTTGCATGGTATCTAAGCATCTTTCAAGTCCAATCCAGACACAGAAGAAGTATCTAATATAATATACTTTGCAAGTGGTCATTTGGCATATGATTGAACAACTCCAGGGAGAGGTAACCCTTTACCTCTCAAGCCAGACAATTCCACTTAGGGACATCTCTAATAATCAGGAAGATTTTCCTGATATCAAACCTAAATTTGTCTCTTTTTAACTTCTTTCCATTGCTACTGTATCTGTTCCTTTAGGGCCAAAAGGAGTAAATATAGTCCCTTCTGCACATGACAGCCCTTCAAATACATGAGGACAACTATCAAATCCTACTCATCTTTTCTTCTCCATCTCAAACATGTCTAGTTCCTTGATTGGATCTTCATGTGACATAGATTTAAGTTTGTGTACCATACAGGTTGTTCTCCACTGTTTATTCTCCTGTTTATGAATATCCTTAAACCATGGCACCAAGAACTAAAGATAAATGAAGTCTAATGAAGATAGAATACAGTGGAACTGGCACCACTCTATTCCTGGAAATTATGTCTTTCTTAATGTAGCACAAGATCCCATCCTTATGGCCACCACTTCACACTGCTGACTCATATTAAGTTTGCTACCCACTGGATTTCCCAGTTTGTTTGTTTTTTCTAATTTTTAGAACAACTGCCATCTGACAGTACCCCTTTCATCTTGTCCTGAAGTTAATTTTTTTGTGCCCAGTTGTAAGATTTTAACATTTACTCTGATATCATTTTATCTTATTAGATTCAGTCCAATATTCTAGTCCAGTGTTCACAAACCTTTTAGAAACTGCATGGCCAAACTGTAACCTCAAATGCCTGTGAGTCCCTGCATTATCCTAGACAGAGGAGGGAGGAAGTGTTTGCATTGGACTGCTGGGCAGAGAGGCAGAGCATGTGAAAAATGTCCTTGGGCTCTGTGGAGAGGGGGAACAGAACAGGCCCTTCTGGCATGCAGAATCATGCATGCTATGCAGTCGCCAACACAGCTGTAGCCTATCAAGATCCTTTTTTTTTTTTTTTTAGTTATCCTTCTCAGCTTGGTGTCATCTACAAATTTGATGAGTATGCCATCTATAACTTTATATGAGTCAGAAAATGTTAAACTACATGGAGTCAACATGCACCAAAATATTTAGATCAGTCTTTTTTGTAATAGCAAAGACATGGAAATAAATTTGATTTTCTCAAAATAAGTAATGGTCACCTACATTGGGTACAGTTGCCATGTTGTAGCAAATGGTGAATATGGGGCAGCTAGATAGAGATCCACGCCTGGAGAAAGGAGGTTCTTGGTTCAACTCTAGCTTTAGCCCCTCCTAGATTTGTGACCCTAGGCAAGTCACTTAACCCCAAATGCCTAGCCCTTACTGTTTTTCAGTTTCTAATTCTTTGCCACCACAAAAAGAGCAGCTATAAATATTTTTGTGCAAAGAGATCCTTTCTCATATTTTTTATATCTTTGGGTTATAGACCTAGTAGTGGTATTACTTACTGAATCAAAAGGTATGCATTCTTTTATAGTCCTTTTGGCATAATTTCAAATTGCCATCCGAACAGTTAAATCAATTCACAACTCCACCAGCATTGCATGTGTCCCAATTTTGCCATATTCCCTCCAATAGCTATTATTTTCCTTTATTGTCATTTTGGCCAATCTGATAGATATGAGTTGGCACCTCAGAGTTTTTCTAATATGCATTTTTCTAATCAAGAGAGATTTAGAATATTTTTTTCATAAGATTATCGATAGCTTTGATTTCTTCATCTGAAAATTGCCTATTCATATTCTTTTTCCATTTTTCAATTGGGGAATAACTTGAATTCATTTAAATTTTACTTATTCTTTATATATTTCAGAAATGAAATCTTTATTATATAAATTTATTATAAAAATTTCCCCCAGTTCATTCCTTCCCTTCTAATCTTTGTTGCATTGGTTTTGTTTGTACAAAACTCTTTTTAATTTGATATAATCAAAATTATTCATTTTATATCTTGTAACATTTGTTATCTCTTGTTTGGCCATAATTCTTCCCTTCTCCATATATCTGACATGTAAGCTCTTCTATTTTCCTCATTTTCCTTATAATATCACTATGTTTATATCATATATCCATTTTGACCTTATCTTGGTATAGGGTGTGAGATATTGCTCCAAATCTAATTTTTGTCACATTGTTTTCCAATTTTCCCAGTAGTTTTTGTCAAATAGTAAGTTCTTATCCCAAAAGCTGGGATATTTGGGTTTATCAAACACTAGATTGTTGAGGTCATTTACCTCTAGTCTATTCCATTGACCCACCTTTCTTTTTCTTAGTCATTACTAGATTGTTTTGATGATAACTGCTTTATAGTATAGTTTTAAGATCTGGTACTGCTAGGCCATCACTCTTCATTTGTTTTTTCATTAGTTCCCCTTAAATACTTGATATTTTAGTCTTTAGATGAATTTTGTTATTATTTTTTCTAGTTATATAAAAAGTTTTTTTGGTAGTTTGATTGATATGGCCTTGAATTAGTAAATTAATTTATGTAGGATTGTCATTTTTATTATATTATCTTGGCCTAGTCAGGAGCAATTAATGTTTTTCCAATTGTTTAGATCTAATTTTTTGTGTTTAGATCTAATTTTTTATGTTAAAAGTATTTGTAATAGTGTTCATATTATTCTTGCATTTGTCTTGGCAAATAGATTCTCCAATATTTTATATTGTCTAGAGTGATTTTAAATGGAGTTTCTCTTTTGAATTCTTGATGCTGAATTTTGTTGGAAATATGTAGAATTGTGAGTTTTTTTTGTATTCTGCAACTTGGTCCATTCTACTTTTCATGGCACTCTTTTCTTCATTGGATTTTTGTGCCTTTTTTTCCCAGTTGACCAGTTTTACTCTTTATGCTATTCTTTTTGCATTACTTTCATTTCTTTTTCCCATTTTTCTTCCAGCTTTCTGATTTTTTAATTCCTTTCTGAGTTCTTCTAGAACTTGAGACTAATCCTCATTTTTCTTTGAAGTTTTGCATGTGGTTTTTTTGGCTCTCACCATTCCCTGTTGATTCTGTGCTTTGCTCTTTGTCCCCATAGAAATTTTCATGGATTAAGTGTTTCTTTTGCTGTTTATTCATTTTCCTAGTCTTTTTTTAGCCTGTACACTGGGAATTCTGAAAACTTCTGACTGTCTCCTCTGCTGCTGGCTTGCAGGAATTGGCCCTGTGAGCTATTTTGCCCTGGGGCAAGGTCTTCACCATAGCAGTACAGGCTTGAAAGGCCCATTATGGACTTCTGGGTCTCAGGATGGGCTGATGAGAGAGCCTGGAATTTTAAGGGAGTGGGTCTTAGGTGCTCTTTTGTTGGTGTATCCCTTGTCCTGGGATCCTGAAGTTATGCCCAGTTGCAGAACCTGGTGCAGTAGGTTGGGAGGGATGGTCAGCCAGCACTCCTCTATGTGCAGTTTTGCTTCTGGTTCCCTCCTATCCCATGAAAACCCACTCTCTCTGCCTACCTTTCATGTTATGTTCAGTTGAAGAGCCCCTTCATTCCATCTTACTGTTGGTTTTTGACTCCTGTTGCTTTGAGGCACCTTTTAAATATTGATTTGGAAGGAATGTCAGAGGAATTTTTGCTTTTGCTCTACTAAACTGCCATCTTGGCTCTGCCTCCCAGGAAAGGGTTTTAAAACAAACAAAAATAAAAGGTGAATATGATGAATAGAGATAACCATGAGAATACTTATATGAACTGATGTAAAGTGGGACTTCATACATGGGGATACAATTACTATACCTAACATATGGAAAATATGATGAATACGGAGAAGCATCAGAATACTTAAATAAACTAGGAAAACAAAATACATCATAATTACAACAGTGTAAATAGAAAGAAAAGTAGATACAACTAGATGCTGTGAAATAATAAAGGCAAGCATGACCACAAATAGAAGATATAATAAAGCCTCTCTCCCAACATTTTTGCAGAGGTAGAAAACTATGGGAATGAAACATCGGCTGTGTCTGACTTTTCCAATGTTTGGTTTGATTTGTTGTTTTTTCTTCTTTCTCGAATTTCTCATAAAGGACAGTTCTCTAGGAGACACAGACACAATGGAAAATATAAGTGATGTAAAATCAAAAGATGAAAATGACAATTTACTTTTAAAAAGAGCACAAAGTCAAGCTTAGATCCCTGGGGTTCTCAATTGTAAACTTTCTGCTACCCTTTATATTAAATTATTCATTATTGTTTGAATCTAGGGATCCAGACAGTTCTGAATCTGTCTCATCGCATTATTATCCAATAGTTTTCCATCTTCTCCACAAGAATTGTATGAGATGCTTTATCAGAAGCTTCACAAAAACCTAGGTAAACTATATTTACCATATTACCCTCAACTACAGTTTTAGTATTCCTGGCCAAAAAGGACATGAGAATCTGCCAGGATCTTTACCAGATCAAGTCATGCTCTTTTTAATCCTCAGTATCTTTCTAGATATACTCCAACTCTTAATGATCCATTCTATTTATTTTCCCAGGAATCAAAGTCAAGTATACTGAACTATTATTTCAGACTATTTTCTATTTTTTTTAATGGGATATTTGACCTTCTACAATCTTGTGGTTCCTTTCCCATTTTCCATGATGTTTCAAATATTACTCAGTGGTTCAGAGCTCACATCCTTCAGTTCATTTACTATTCAAGGATGTGGTTCATATGGACATGATATTTTGAATTCATGAAACACATTGCTTTCTTATTATCTCATTATCCTAGGTGATAAGTTCCTAGGAGCAAATTTCATTCTGTCATTTCTAACACAATGGTCTTTCTTGTCATAGAAAGCAAAAAGTAATCAAGAGTTTACATCTTCATGGGTAGATACGATTTTCTAATCTCCCATAAGCCAAGGTCTTATTCCTTCTAGAGTTCTGGGTTTGGAATCAGGCACACCTGGGTTCAAATTCCATCTCTGACACTTATGGAGCCTCTATGTATTTTTGTTGTTGTTTGGTCATTTTCCAATTATTTCTGACTCTGCTTGAGGTTTTCTTGGCAAAGACACTGGAGTGCTCTGCCATTTTGTTCTCTAGTTAAAAAGTGACTTTCCTATGGTCATACAACTAGTAAGTATCCAAGACTGGATAAGAACTCATGAGACTTCCTGGTTTCAAGCCCAGTACTCTAAGCACTGTGTTACCCAAGCTGCCCTCTATGCACTATAGGACTTTTCAACCAAGTTATAGATTGAGAGATGTTGGAAACAATTACCACATCAGACCTTCACATTCATGTATTATTATTACACTTCTCATCAACCAATAAATCAATTGAACCTGTATTTTTGGTGTCTGGTTTCATATTATTTTCAATCCTTTTACTTTTGAGCATTGTCACACTTTTAAAACAAGGGATTTCCTCATGATGAAGGCACTCACTTTTGATTTGACCTCACCTGTGAAATTGATTACTTTTGTTTGTCTTCCAAGCATCAAGTTTCAGAATTCAAGACTCTTGTCATGAGATAAATGATTTTGACTTTGTAGGTTGTTGTTGCTGCTCCCTGCCACTCAAAGTAAGTAATGGCTGTGAGGAGTATTTTTTTAATCAAATCTACCTTTAGATACTAGAATATGATTCCTCACATAAATGGAATAGATGATCTTATTTGCTTAATAGGAAAGGTGGTGAGAGGAACAGATTAATTTAAAAACTTATTACTTGAACATTTTTTTTTATTTGAATTCAAAAGGGCAAAAAGGAAGAGGTTGGTGAAGCCAGCAAGGAGATAATTTAGAAATCATTTTTTTAAAAAGCAATGCGAATGTTTTTATTACATATAATTGGGGGGTATTTAAATTTTTTAAAGGACAAAAGAAGCTCATTATTTACTTTGGAGAGAATGATCTTTCATCTGTAAAATCAAATGAGTGAATCTGAACTCTTCAGAAAATTAGAGTTTAAGAATCCTCACCAATCTTCCAGAAACATAGGATTTTAAAAACTCCTATCATTTCTCCAGAAAGCTCCTACCATTAACTCATGTGGTTTCCTGATTTGGGGCTCTGACTAAGTAATTTAACTTTAATCCTAGAACTTTTGCCATTATACCTGTAGTACCACTCCAGCTGTTTCCTTCTTTGGGGATAAAAGGCCTTGTCATGACTCCCCTATGACTTCTCTTTCTGAAACTGAGAGGTGTAGGGTAGGATAGATGGCTCATGAGGTAAAATTGTGCTAATGTACAGGTTTTACTCCCTACATGGACCTATATTAGTCTGATTATTTGGTGTCTTATCTTTGCTTAGCTCTCCCTGAACATCTATGAGTCAATGACTCCAAACTTAGATGCTCCCTTCTATAGATCCAGTACAAAGGAGTGAACCTTCCCAGATGGTATGACTTATTTATTCTTAATGTTGTAAAATGTGAGGACAAGTAAATGTCTTCTTGAATGAATTGTTACTGCTGAGCCCAGTCTGGAAGACTTGAGTTTAAATCTACCTTCATCCCCTTACTAATTGTGTGACCCTAGGTAAGTCACTTAACCCTGTTTGTCTCAGTTTCTTCATCTATAAAATGAGCTGGAGAAGGAAATGGCAAACAACTCCAGTATCTTTGCCAAGGAAAGACTAAAAAAGGGTCACAGAGCCAGACACAAATAATAGTAAAAAAAACTGAACAAAAATTATCCATAATTAAAGTTTCAAAAACCTTAAATCCCAATAACCTCATCAAGCTTATTATTTAATCAACCATCTACACATAGATGTCAATACTCTTCCAAGTACACACATGTCCTGTCCTTTTAGGGGAATCAAAGAAGGAAAGGAGAAATGTTTTTCCTTCCTTCCATTTCAAACTGCTTCAAATCATTCCCTACCCTTTCCCCAACCCCAGCCCTGTAGCTTGTTTTTAGTTTAGGGTTGTTTTTTTTTTTAAGAAAATAGAACATAAAGGAGGAAAAATTTCACATATGCAAAAATATATAAAGTTCTATATCTAGATTAGAATGAGCTTCCTCAGTAGGGAGAGGAAATAGACTTGTGATTTCATCTACATAGGGAGCTTCAAGGAGAATAAAAGACAGAAGAATCAAGAACCACTGGAGAAGAGTACTCTCAATCATTAGTCCCATTGCTCATTATCTTTAGCTGAGGAGATGTTGATTCTACAAGTAATAGCAAACTTATAGTTCCAAATGATAATTTTATCCTACAATACTAGCAAATATGCAACTTATTACATATGATGTGCTCTTTAGAATACTTGTATTTATTTCCTAGTTCGTTATGATTCCTAATTTGATATTAGAATATTCAAATAACCTATTTTTTCTTCTGTTAATCTGAGTACTTGGTATTTTTCTAAGTATCCATTTATTTCATTTAAGTTATCAATTCTGTTGGAATATTTTATTTGAATTATTTCTTTTCTATATTTTCCTTTATTCATTTTTGATAAAACAATTTGATTTTCCTCTGTTCTCTAACCAGCTAACAATTTATTTCTTCTAAAATAATAAAAGCTCCTAATTTTATTTAGCAATTTTTTCCTTTCCTTTTTTTTTTTAATTTTGTTCATCTCTTTCTTGACTACTGACTAATTTGGAAGTGTGTAAAAAGAAGGGTGGCATGACAACTAATTGGTGTCTCCCAATAAGTGTCCAGAGACAGGGGATGCTAAAAATTTCTTATCAATATATGTACCTGCTACTGGTAATCTGTTTGGTCCAAGGGGTACTACGAGATGTTAAAAGTGGCAATTTGATTGTGAGGTGAAGTGACTAGGAGGAAACCAGAACAAAATAGAACATAATGATATAACTATTGAGAAGTTTGGTGGGAGGTATTTCAAACTATCAGTCTCCCTCTGTAGTTAAAATAGTTTTGATGTTGGCTACCAGCACTTGTGTTCAATTTTAAATGGCTCCTTTCTGTATGCAATTTTTGCTTCCAAAATGCATCTGTAGACTTCCTTTTGGAACTCTGGTTTTACTCACTGTGGTTTATCCTGCCTAAATTTACCAGGCTGGTTTGTATACTTTACTTTGTGGATGAACATTCTTCCACCCAAGTGGTATACTTACAATCAGAAAGGGAGATGCCATTGAACAGAACAACTATGCTTCATAAGTTAAATGAGCAATGTGATAGGAGCCATTGACAGATGCTTCAGTAACATTTTTCAGATATGCTTCCATTTTTTGATGGCCCTCAGAGGATACCAAGTTAGCTAAGCACTGGTATTCTATCTACTTCTGTTGTTGTCGTCTCTGCCCAGAGTTATTTTTTATATATTGAAATGTTTGGATTCTCTCTGAAAATGAAAATGTAGTTGGTTTCTCTTCAAACTACCAACTCAGAAATTATTCTCAGCTGAAACACTTCACCAGTCATGCATGTTATATTTACAATGATGTGTTGTTCAATTGTTTTAGACTCTGTGAGCCTATTTGGGATTTTCTTAGCAAAGATACTGGAGTAATTTACCATTTCCTTCTCCAACTCATTTGACAGATGAGGAAACTGAGGTAAACTGGATTAAGTGATTTGCCTACATCTGAGGATGGATTTGAACTCAGAAAGACGAGTCTTTCTGACTTTAGTCCTGGTACTCTATCTACTGTGCCACCTGGCTACCATTTACAATGCTAACTCCTTATATTCATTGAGTTAATACTGAATGGGGTCTGGGGCTTGGCTGAATTCAACAGATATTTATTTATTAAATGCCTTTTGTGTTTTGGAGTTGGCATTTATTACATACTTGCTATATTATAGGATGCACTTATGCTTAGTGTTGAGAAAGATACAGAGATGAATAAAACACATACCCAGCCTTAAGGTGATTTTTGTACAAGTCTAGAAGGTGGGAAATAAAACACAGATGTACATGCAACTGTAACTAGAAAATTTTGTGCCCAAGGCAAGGACCTGAAACTTTACAATGGGCAAGTAACCAAAGGGACCACCCTCTTTGGGGTGTGAGGGCGCAAAGATTCTAAATTACTACTCAGTTAGGAAAGGATGGAGCAGGGCAGGGGAAATACTCATAGGATATGCCTCTGATAGCTCCTTCCTTCCTTCCTTCCTTCCTTCCTTCCTTCCTTCCTTCCTTCCTTCCTTCCTTCCTTCCTTGGTAAGGGTTGGTAATGAGGGTTAAGTAACTTGCCTAGGGTCACACAACTAGGAAGTGTCTGAAGTCACATTTGAACCCAGGACCTCCTATCTCCAGCCCTGGCTCTCTATCCCCTGAGCTATTTACTTGCTTCTCTGATAGCTAAAGATATAAAAATGCTATTATCCTCCTTTAAATTGTGTGGGGGGTGGGGGGGTGGGGAGGATTTGACAAGAGAACAAAGCCCCACACTTTCTATTCCAGTTACAACTTTTTACACACACAAATAACTGCAAGGCAAATGTTTTAATAGATTTTCTTACGAGGAAGAATATTAGAAGTGCCACAACCAGGGTATAGACAAAGTGTCTGAGTGATTCAAAGGAAAGAGTGCTCATAACTAATTAAGGGGTCAGGAAGATATTCAAAAGATAAATATAATTAGAGCACTTAAAGCTGGGTAAATTGTCAACAGATAAAGATGGCAGCAAAATGGCTCAGTGCTGGCATTGGAATCAAGAGGACCTGAGTTCAAGTTTGACTTGAGGCACTTACTAGGTGTGTGTCCCTGGGCAAGTCCTTTAACCCAGTTTGCCTCAGTTTCCTCATGTGTAAGGAAATGTCATGGAGAAGGAAATGTCAAACCACTCTAATATCTCTGTCAAGAAAACTCCAAATGGGGTCACAAAGAGTCAAATGAGTAAGAAACAACTAAAGAACAACAAAGATGGGAAGGAAAGAATTCCAGGCAGAAGAGATAGCATGCGTGAAGGTTTGTGGAAGCAGAAAAGTTTGAGGTATGTTTAGAAAACTATAAGTAGTCCAGTTTGACAAAGGTCCTACAAGGAAAGGCAAGAAAGATAGAGTGGAGCCAAACTTTGGGGACAGGACTTAGAAAGAGGATTTTGGATTTAATTACTACTTGAAAGTGACTTGCACAAATTGTAAACTCATAAAAGATGTAGCCCTTTCCTTAACCCTCTGAGTTTTACATTTAACAGAATTTCCTGGGAATTGTTCCTTGATGGTCTTGAATGAGGGCAATAAGGCACTAATATAGTGGAGATATAGTTAAGTTGTTTTAGATTCCAGATCACTCTCTTTATTCCTCCTTACCCTTGTCTTAGAAGTATCTCATGAGTTTTCTCCACAAGTTTCATTCTATTCTGTAGAAGCAAGTTGATATTATTCGCATTCTATTTCTTTTGCTTTTGTAAAGTTTTCTGTGTTCATACAAAACCATGTGAGAACATACAAGTAAACAGAACCAAGCTGTGCACTCAGGGATGTGTCAATCTATGTCTAAAAACTATCTCTACAGTCTACAAAACAAATCAAGCCCTGGTGTAAATGCTCACAATGAAAGTTTAAAAATCAGCTCAAGTTGTCCCAGCTGACTCCAGCACATCCCTGGAGGTAGTTTTTCTGATGATATTAATGATATTGCTTTACAGTTTACAAATAATTTCCCTCAAACCAGCTCTTTGAGGTAGGTAGTTCAGATTGCATTGTCCCATTTTATAGAGGAAGAAACTAAAACTCAGGAAGAACAACTTGGCTTGTTCTCATATGCTTTTGGCTTAATTGAAACCCAGCGCTTTCTTGTTACAAGAAACTATGTCAGACAGGATTTTTTCAAGTGTCCCCACATAGCATTTTCTGTTGTTTCCAGAATTTAGTTGCCTACCTAGAAAATTCTCATTTCTGCTTTTGTCTATGCTCTTGTCATTTTGCAGTATTTGCTTAATTAAAAGTAAATCTTT